>NC_092867.1:58781493-58783194 GCF_032062135.1 Pyxicephalus adspersus
AGTGTCTAAGCAGCCTGGGTGTTGTTCATCCTCTCACATCACAAGTTTGACACTAAATATTACACTATGCAGTCTCTAATGGATTGAAACAAACACAATGCCCCTGGTAGTCAGGCACCATGCGATCATTGCCTAGGCTTTGTGTCACATGATGGGTGTACAGGAATAATGTATTGCATGTATTGAAAATGATGATGTCAGGTGGTATCACAGGCGGGTCAGATGTAGTTAATTTTTGGAATTCTTTGGGGGGCCATTTTTAATAAGGACCTTGAGGGCCAGAGTTGGCCCACAGGCCAGAGTTTGACACCGCTGATCTACCTGATCCAGATGGAATGTTAATTTGGGTGAAGTAACCCGGCCATCATATTTTACTTTTTTCCAGGGCTCTCCATGGAGAAACCCTCAAATGATCGTCTGACTTTATCTCCAGATTATAATATAAAGGCCATGACGGGAGACCACCCAATCCGTCTGACCATGAACCTCCTCCTACTGGTGCCAGCATTCCAGGAGGAGACATTTTCCTATCCTGTGTGTGGGGAGAGTTGTAGCTCTAAATAAAGTTTATATTTACATCAGAGGTGCCACACGGGGGAGAAGCTGCATTTCTGCCCAGAGTGTGGGAAGTGTTTTCCTGGTAATTCCAAACTGCACAGACATTACAGATCGCACACAGGATAAACTATATTCATGTCCTGAGTCTGGGAAAAGCTATCCACGGAAATCGGAACTTATTATACATCAGAGATCTCACACAGGAGAGAAACCATTTTCCTGTTCTGAGTGTGGGAAATGTTTTTCAGATAGGACATCAGGGACTGTACACAGTTAAGAAGCTGTATTCCTGTCCCGAGTGCAGGAAATGTTATTCAGCGGTTATCAGACATCAGAGACAATCAGAGAAAAACCATTTATCTGCTCTGAGTGCGGGAAATGTTTTTCACCCAAGTCCAACCTTCAGTCACATCAGAGGTCCCACACCAAGAGAAGCTGTGTTCTTGCCTTCATTGTGGGAAGTGTTTTTAACAAAAGTACAGTCTTACTTAGTAGTCTTACTATACATCAGATCTGCCACATGCAGGAATATCTGTACTCCTGCCCTAAGGATGGGAAAGCATGAAATCCCATCATTATGGGAAGGGAGGAGCCAGATGTTTGTGGATTGAGAGCAGGGGAGATCAGAGTACACAACAGGGCTGACAGTTTCATTGATATAGTTAGTAGGGTGCACAGGAAGCGTCACTTGTTCAGAGAGCACCACCCACTGGCTGAAGTTGGAACATATATTATCAGATGTTGTATTTTACGTTTACCTGATGGTTAACACAAGTTGATTTTTTAAGATCTTTCTTCAGATTTCTATGAGTAAATGTTATTGTCTTTCTTCTATTTTTTAATTTCAAGAATTTTATTGTTTTTTTTTCAATCAATTTTAAAGGGTATTGAGTTTTTTTATTTTCGGAGGGCTGCCATCCTATTTTTGGGGTGGAACCTGTTGGCCTGGAGAGAACCTTGTTTTTTTGGGTGGAGCCTGTTAGGTAGGAGAGAACCTTGTGTTTTGGCGTGGAGCCTGTTAGGTAGGAGAGAACCTTGTTTTTGGGGTGGAGCCTGTTAGGTAGGAGAGAACCTTGGTTTTGGGGTGGAGCCTGTTAGGAGAGATCCTTGTTTTTGGGGTGGAGCCTGTTAGGTAGGAGAGAA
>NC_092867.1:58783474-58800024 GCF_032062135.1 Pyxicephalus adspersus
TCTTGTTTTTGGGGTGGAGCCTGTTAGGTAGGAGAAAACCTTAATTTTAGGGTGGAGCCTGTTAGATAGGAGAGAACCTTGTTTTTGGGGTGGAGCCTTTTAGGTAGGAGAGAATCTTGATTTTAAGGTGGAGCCTGTTAGGTAGGAGAGAACCTTAATTTTAGGGTGGAGCCTGTTAGGTAGGAGAGAACCTTGTTTTTGGGGTGGAGCCTGTTAGATAGGAGAGAACCTTGATTTTAGGGTGGAGCCTGTTAGGAGAGATTCTTGTTTTTGGGGTGGAGCCTAATAGGTAGCACTGAGTCCAGCCTAAGTATATTTATAATAATTGTTCCCATACGTGTGACAGATTCTACCCTCAGGGGTATTGGCATGCTTGCGAGGTAGGGCTAAAAGGGCCCGGGGAGAACACTGGGTTCTTTTCCCTCCATGCATCATTAGATCTAATTGGTGTAAAGGTAATTTCATTCTCTGGGTGCATATTTCTAAACTGGAGATGAAGACTATATCTAGCATCTCGTCTTAGTATCTGCCATCAATATTGGTGAGACCTCAAACTAAGGAGCCAGATATAAAGTATTTTGGTAAAGAAGGTGTATTAGCCTGATGTGCAGAAATATTAGCCTGATGTGGGGGCATAATAGACCAGTATAGAAACCAATGATTCTCCTAGGGATCCCCCTACCAAAATGTATCTTCCCTCCGAGTCTCTATGTACAGATTTCAATGATACCTCGAAATACATAACGCTACACCCTTGTTGGAACCAGTGGGAACGGTGTATGGAGATTCTCGGGCTAAGAGGTAGTAGTATAATGATTGAATGCCCAGCACATTAGCCCCTAAAGAATAATAATATTGGAAGACTTATCTCTCCTTACCGGAGCGTTGAGGCCGTCTGCATTGTGCGTCAGGAAAGTTAGAACATGACAGACATTAGAAAGTAAATGCAGAACGCTAGTGAAACGGGAATAAAACTCCCCACTGAAGGAACCAGGGAACCGGGTGGGGGAAAATGAGGTAAACTAGAAGGGAGGGAAAACTTCTCCATGGAACTCAAAGAAATACAAAAAAATAAAACATTCACCTAAAGCCAAAAAGAACAAATTAATAAAGAAGAAGGGATCAGAACTTTGAACAAAAAGTGAGCCAGGTCCATAAAAGTTACTCCTATGCTCCTAGGAAGGCCAGTGGTGTCCCAGGCATATTTCTAAGTTGGGTGGGAAGAAGCTGTAGGTGGGTATTGGGGTATCAGTAACCACCCAAAAATTGCCGAGTGGTAACTGAAAAGTGCTGGGTGGTACACCCCGCTAAATGGGGTCGGGGAGAGTATGTTTATCTCCTCCTATCCTCCAGAACATCGATATGTAAAACAAATAACAATCTGCAGATATATGAGATGAGATCACATATATGAGATGAGATCACATCCATGAACCCGCGTCCTAAGAAGATAGAGAAGTACAGACTATAAACCAAGTGATAACAACTCCACCAGCAAGCGGGATCCGGGCATCGGGTAATTATGATGAAGATTCGGGAGCTCTTCCTCCCTGTCTAGGAAGAGTCCAGATGGGAGAAGGAAGAGGTGAGGCACCACCAAAAAAATGGTCCCGGATCCTTCAGAAGAGAAATCTGAGAATGTGGAAAATGAGTATGAGATTCGAAGCATAATGCAAAAGGTTGGGCCCATCGATATTTGATGGTATTCGTCAGGAAAATGGCTCTTTGCTTCTGTATAGTAGCCGGTGAGAGTTCAGCGAAGATTTATATCCATCATTGGAGGAATCTGTCAAGGCCCGGACCGCTCTCGTAAATTCTTCTTTAGTCTGGTAGAAGTGAAGTTTTATTATACCATCCCAATATTCAATATTCATCTAAAAATAGCCGGGTGGTTACTAAAAAGTGTTGGGTGGTATGCCCAGCTAAAAGGGCCTAGGGAGAACACTGCTCAATGATATTTTGTGCAATTTCCACGAGGGGTTCTAGTGAGAAGATATCTTGTAAATTTTGGGAGACTACGGATAGTTTCATCAGATTTTTGTTCTATGATCGCCAATCTTGTTTTAAATCTGCCGTAATTTTGACCCGGGCTTTATCAAGCTTCCTTTCAAGTAGGGGTGCAAAGCAAGCAATCAGGATGGCACCCCCGGATTATCCAGAGGCTTGCTCAGTTAAAGAGGGCCGTGGGGGCTGGAAGACAGGTCCTCTTCTTGAGGTAACCTGAGGACTCTGTGTCCTGGGAGGAAATTGGTGACCCCCAGAGGGGATAAGCAATGGGGACAAGCCTTTGGTGAAGGAGTGATATCCCCTTCTGGCTGTGCTACATGAGAAGGAGAAGGGAGGTGCTCCATAGCTTCAGAGGAATCCTTTGCAGCGTCCTTCGGGGGACACACACTTCTGCTTTGGAAGCTGCTGCCACCTTCCCGGTCCCAAGCATTATTCTGCATGGAGCCGTTCATGCTTTAGACTGGAGGGTTCACAGATGTCTCCAGTGTTCTCCCTAGACTCTATTCCCTGGGCGCACCACCTGGCTGTTTTTGGGTGGTCACTAAGGAGTTGCACTACAATACAGGGGCCACTACCCGGCTACAATTTTTTATCCCACCCAGCTTAAAAAGAATTCTGGTTTAGACACTGGTCTCCCATGCTTGTTATTGCCCTTGGTGGAGGTGGCCGAGTAATGGAGGAGAGCAGAGCAGCCTACAGAAGCCTCTGCATAGCGTGCCCGCCTATGTGCACTCTTCTCTTTTTTTATTCAAGTGTATTGGTTTCATTTTAATGCTTGCGAGTCGGTGATTCATGCAAGCTGATAATAATCCTTCATCTCTAGGTGTCTTCAGTTTCCTCCAATGATAACACAGATTGGAGGGGGGTGGTATGGGGAGATTTATTGCCATTGGCTCGAATAGTAAGGAATTATTGTACTAAGCTTAGGTTAGTTTGCTTGAATCTCCACATCGCTTTTCAGATTGGCTTTTGTTATCACCCAATCATCATTCAGCTAAGAATGACACAAACACCTTCCTCAATGGCCATTGTATAGGGGCAATTCCTAGGGTGGAATAACCCCAGCCAATTAGAGGTGTGTTTTGAAGGGGACAAGATGGATGTCAATAGGGCAATAATTAAATTACTATGGAATAACCCCAGCTCATTTAAGGTTGGGTTCCAAGGGGATAACATGGAGGACACTATGGCCATTGTATAGGGGCAATACATACGGTGTAATAACCCCAGCTCATTTAAGGTTGGGTTCTAAGAGGACAAGATGGAGGGCATTATGGTCATGACTATGGACTTTGTACAGTGCTGTGTAATATGATGGCCGTATAAAAATACTGTGTAGTAATAAGATGGAGGACACTTTGGGCATTTTATAGGGAAAATACATACAGTGTAATAACCCCAGCTCATTTAGGGTTGGGTTCCAAGGGGACAAGATGGCGGACACTATGGCCATTGTATAGGGGAAATACATACAGTGTAATAACCCCAGCTCATTTAGGGATGGGTTCCAAGGGGACAAGATGGAGGACACTATGGCCATTGTATAGAGGTATAATAACCCCAGCTTATTTAAGGTTGGGTTCTAAGAGGACAAGATAGAGGGCATTATGGTCATATTATACGGCAGCTCATGTGTATATGTGTAGGGGGCATGGTATACATAGAATGACATGTTTGTTAATTGATGATATGATTGAATGAAAGGAATATTGTCATCTGACTCAGGACTTAAACCCACCATGCAAGTTTTAAGATGCCCACTGTCTAAATACCATGGAAAATAACCCCCATCTACCTTAAAAACCTATTTTAGACTCAGAGGTGTAATTAACGCAAAACGTTTTCACATGATGCATGTTCCTGGAAATCAGTTCTCATAACCACTTCAAAGAATGATCTCCCTGAATTGGGGAAACAGTACAAATAAACATATCATAGGGGTGTGATCATTCATTGAATTATATCTCTAGGCTGCAAATGCTCTAACGTCCACAAGGTGGTGATCTCTCCCATACTTGGGAAGGATGTCTCTATAGTACACAGGAAGTGATGTCTGGAATAAACAGGAAGTGATGTCAGATATAAATAGGACGGTCCTGTGAAAGGCGAGGCAGGAAGCAGTAGAGAGGAGACATTTCTGGGGCTGGCAGGTAATACCTTAACATTTTATCATCACTCCCATTCCTGCAATTAATTTCCCAACACATTTCCTGATTGGCCCTTTTAATGTCCCAGGTTTATTAAAGACAGATATATGTAAATGTAAAAGTTTGTATCTCACCCTGTGTTTCCTGAGATTTCATGACTAAAATGTAATGGTGTAGACAAGGCACAGGGGCATAGTATGGGCACAGGGTATATAGACAGGGCACAGGGGCATGGTATGGGCCCAGGGTATATAGACAGGGCACAGGGGCATATTATAGGGAGAGGGTATATAGACAGGGCACGGGGTATGGTATAGACACAGGGACAGTATAGAAGGACAGGGTACAGGTATGCAGACATGGAAGGAGAGGGCAGATGACAAAGTTCACAACAAACAGACTTTACAATTCTGATTCAGAAGTAATACAGTGGGTAAGAAGTTGAGGAAACCCAAGGGGTACGATATAAACCCCATCCTAATATACACCCAGTACAGTCTGGATCATTCTCTGTTATCAATTTTTGGATTACAGAAAAACCCGTACAGATCACATACCCAATAAGGATGGAGGAGGACCAGAGTCACATGACCCATAGGATATTAAACCACATCCTGGAGATCATCTACCTACTGACAGGACAGGTGAGGAGGATTCTGGGAGGTCACATGACATAGGTTAAAGTAGAAGAAGAAGAGACGTCTGTGATGGATGATCAGCAATATACGGAGGAGGCTGGAATGATGAGGACATTCATAGAGGAGGACACTCCTACACAGATCAGCACAGGTCAGCCATTATATATTCTTCTCTCATCTCTGCGCACTGATTGGTCTAGAGTAGGTTGGGAGCTTAGTTATATCGGCCAATAATTGGTTGATAATAGTCCCCACTTTGTTATGGGTGTGTCTAGAGAATGCTCCTCCCAGTTCTCCTGCTAATCTGACAAGGCAATGTGGGAGGAGCTGGTTGGGACCTCCCCAGAGGACATTTTCTGCCTTCGTTTACCTGATCCAGATGAAATGTTGATTTGGGTGAAGTAACCCTCTCATATCTGTTGTTCTATCAAATAAAACTACCCATAAAATAAATTTACCAAGGGGCGTGTAAAATTCCAAGGGGCGTGTTAAACTGGGCATTTACAATGCCATCATCGGCGGGAAAGTTTTTATAGCTGTGTGTGTATTTGAGTGCCGCATGTCATGTTCCGCAGACTCGCTCTGATTTTGAACCTCCATATCTCCTAAACAGTATGTCCAGCTTGAAATTTTCAGGGTACACGGGAACCCCATAGCTTGCAGTACCCCAAATCTCATCTCCCCACCTTTAACAACTTTTAAAATGTGGGGGGTCATAACTATAAAAACTAGTGAAAATTAAACATCAGGGTTGCTGTGTGTCTAGAAATGTCATACTACACTACCCTGAACCCCAATTTCCCTAGCACGAGATGGACAAAACCAAAAATGTTGGTGCAAGTGGGGCAGAGATTTTTATGTTCTGACGATGCCTTAGGGATGAAATTTTAGGGGGTGTTAGCCCCAGGTGTCCCCTACTTGAACCTACATTTTTGGTTTTGTACATCTCCCTGTTCCAGAGAAATTGGGATTTAAAATAGGGAAGGGGATAGGGTAGTGTAGTATGACATTTCAAGGTAGGACAGGTGGAGGTCGCAGCTCCTTGCTACGTAAGTCGCCCCGGGGTCCATAATTTGTCGGTTTAATTAAAAATGTTTAATATGCCTCCCATCTTTTGAAAGTTGTTAAAGGTGTGGAGATGAAATTTGGGGTACTTCTAGCAATCAAGTCTTCTGTGTACCCTGAAAAAATCAGGTCGGTAGGACATACTGTTAAGAAGATCTGGAGGTTTATACTCGGAGACGTGACATGCTGCATTCATACACAAACACAGCTGTGACACGTTCCTGACGATGACGTCATTGTACACGCCCAGCAGTCATATTTTTCTATTTTCCAGGACTCTCCATGGAGAAACCCTCAAAGGATCTGACTTTATCTCCAGATTGTGAAATGGAGGCCATGACAGGAGATTGTGCGAGAGAAGAGACCATCAGCTCAGCTAGGGATAGACCATCCATTCCCTCCGAGTCTCCTCCTACTGGTGCCAGGATTCCGGAGGAGAAGATTTTTTCCTGCCCTGAGTGTGGGAAGAGTTTTAGTTCTGAGCAAAGTGTTTCTATACATCAGAGATCTCACAAAAGTGAAGTGCTTTATTTCTGTCCTGAGTGTGGGAAATGTTTCTTTCATAAATCAGAACTCCTCATACATTATAGGTCTCACACGGGGGAAAAGTCATATTCCTGTACTGAATGTGGAAAATGTTTTCTTTGGCAATCAAAGCTGGACTTACATTACAGATCTCACACTGGAGAGAAGCCGTATTCCTGCCCCAAGTGCGGGAAATCTTTTTCAGATAAAAACAATCTTTCCAAACATCAGAGACTACATACAGGGGAGACACCATATTCCTGCCCTAATTGTGGGAAATGTTTCTCCAGTATCTCCAGTTCTTCCAGACATCAGAAATTGCACACTGGTGAAAAGCCCCATGCCTGCGCAGAGTGTGGGAAATGCTTTTTACAGAAGTCTGAGCTTGTGTTACATCAAAGGATTCACACAGGAGAGAAACCATTTTCCTGCTCTGAATGTGGGAAATCTTTTCCAGGTAAAACTAATCTTTCCAAACATCAGAGATCTCACACAGGTGAGAAGTTGTATGCCTGCGCAGAGTGCGGGAAATGCTTTTTACAGAAGTCTGAGCTTGTGTTACATCAAAGGACTCACACAGGAGAGAAACCTTTTTCCTGCTCTGAATGCGGGAAATCTTTTTCAGGTAAAACTAATCTTTCCAAACATCAGAAACTTCACACAGGTGAGAAGTTGTTTGCCTGCTCAGAGTGCGGAAAATGTTTTAAACAGAAACAAGAACTGGTTATACATTACAGATCCCATACCGGGGCGAAGCCATATTCCTGCGCTGACTGCGGCCAGTGTTTTTCTGTTAAAGCCGGTCTTTCCAGACATCAGAGAGTGCACACAGGGGAGAAGCCATATTGCTGCAATGAATGTGGGAAAAGTTTTTCACAGAAAGCTCATGTTTCCAGACATCAAAGATTGCACACGGGAGAAACTATATTCTTGCCCCAAGTGCAGTAAAACTTTTTTGCATGAGTCAGAACTTATTCTACATCAAAGATCCCACACGGGAGAAACCATATTCCTGCCCTGAGTGTGGAAAAAGTTTTTTACATAAGAGCCATCTTTGAAGACATCAGAGAGTACATACAGGGGAGAAGCCATATTCCTGCCTTGAGTGTGGGAAATGTTTCTCACAGAACTCGGACCTTGTCGTACATCTGAGAAGTCACACGGGGGAGAAGCCGTATTTCTGCCACGAGTGTGGAAAATGTTTTTCGAATATTACCAGTCTTAACCGACATCAGAGATTGCACATGGGTGAGAAGTTGTAGTCCCGCGCTGAGTGTGGGAAATGTTATTCACAGAGATCAGCACATCAGAGATAACATATTTCTTTAGCGAGTATGAGAAAAACTTTTCACAGAAGACCCACCTTTACGTGCCCCAGAGTGCAGGAAATGTTATCAATGGTAATCAGAGCTCATCAAAAATAGCTCAGGGAGGGTATCTGTTTACCTGCATTGAGAGAAGGCAACCGTGCAGGTGAGTTAGGGAAAGTTCTTTATTAGGAATATTTGATACTTTTTGATACTTTGTAGTTTACTACAAATAAATTTGTCTATTTTGAAATGATATTGATAAAAGGCTCTGCTTGGTTTCTGATACCGTGTTTCCCCAATTATAAGACATCCCCATTAAATAAGCCACCCCTGATTTTTGATAAAATAATTAAAATAAGGCACTCACCCATTAAAAAGACATCCCCCGATACCTGATCCTCTGTGTGTCTCCTCGATCCTGGCTGCAGTGTGTCTCCCCTCCTGGCTGCAGTGCAGAGCCAAACTGAAAGTAACAAGCCGGCATTCTGCACCAGGAAGCAAGCTGCTGATCCCTGCCCTAACGAAGTACCGGTAAGTGAACAGAAGGGGACAATCAATGGCATAGAGTGATCAGAAGGGGAATATGAATGGCTCATGAGTGATTTTTAACAATAAATGTGTACTGTAGTCTTCTTCATGGAAAAATAAGACATCCCCCTGAAAATAAGACCTAAGGCATATTTTGGCATTTCAAAAAAATATAAGCCAGTGCCTTATTATAGGGGAAACAGGGTAGTAGTTGGTCAAAGTCTTGTCCTATATTTGTGTGATGGGTTTCCATTATAATGCAAGATGTTGTCGAAGGAGCTGACGCTCTCCCTTCTCACATTCAGGACATCTGTAGCATCCTCCAATGATAAAGTTGTGGACCATCCAGGTGAGTCACACTTATCATATCCCCTAGTGTTCTAGAGGGCAAATGGTTTCCAGATAGACTGCAGTGCAGTGGGGGGTGGGGCATGAGGATGACAAGTAGGTGACCATCCAGAGGACATAGGCGTCTCAGAAGATGCATGCTGGAGGCAGAATAGGACATGGAGGTGACCATCTAGAGGACATCAGGACCTCAGAAGATGTGAGGCAGAGGGGGACATGGAGGTGACAAGTGGGGTCCAGAGGACATGAGGGTCTCAGAAGATGCATGTTGGAGGCAGAATAGGACATGGAGGTGACCATCCAGAGCACATCAGGACCTCAGAAGATGTGGGTTAGAGGCAGAGGGGGACATGGAGGTGACAAGTGGGGTCCAGAGGACATGAGGATCTCAGAAGATGCATGTTAGAGGCAGAGGGGGACATGAAGGTGACCATTCAGAGGACATCAGGGCCTCAGTAGATGTCTTCTTTAGTGAGGGTTCTATAATAAGCTACAAAAATGGCATAGATGGACACTAGGGAGGCCTCCAGCTCAATGGGGACTGCAGATCTGCCATCATCACAAGATTTCTGATCTACCACCCACAGGAAGGGACCTCCTTTCATGTATGGGGACAGAAGATATAAGAGAACCCCTAACAATCATTGACATGGTGCCACCCCAATCATGGACCAACTATTCTAATAACATTGCCTGCTCAACCTGCCTGACCCTAAACTGGACCTAACTGTCCAAATGAAAGGACCATTTGGACCCAGGGTAACCATCCAAGTCGTCTTATCATTGGTGTCACTGATATAAATTATTATACCAGAACTGGAAGTGATGTCACATATAAATAGGAAGTTGCAGGTGAGAGAAAGTAGAAAGGAGACATTGCTGAAACTAGCAGCACAGAATGTTAAATGAGGTAAATTTACACCTAGGTCAATCCTAATGCCCTTCACAGACTTTTACCCCTTACCAGAAGCCAAAATTGGGGAAGAACTCCACCCCTGAGGGGATATCAGATGGACCATAATGTCAGTGGACAAGGAGAGCTAGGTCATTGGGGGCAGATTAGTGAAGGTGATTTGGTATGGGGGATTGTGTGAGTTGCCGTGGTGGGCCTCACTTTCACTTTGGCATCTCCCTTTTCCCAGGCCCATCCCATTGCCAGGATCCGAGACTTCACTGGAAACACTGACACTACTGCCCCTCCTATAGGTAGGGGTGGAGTTATTTGCCATTTTTGGTTGCTGATCAGGGGCTCCACAATGATAAACCTGATTATTAAAACTATCTGGGTTAAAAAAAAAATCTTGGTACCTCCCCTGCTGACAGTTCTGCCAATGTCTACTCTCTACTTGTGACATCACTTTGTCAGTTTAATAAAGTTCCCCACCTTGTGGAGCCCAGAGGAAACGGAGCAGAGCAACGGTTTTGATCTTGCCCTTCTCATTATCACCATGAACCCTGAATGCTGCAGGACAGTCCCAGGATTTTGGGGGGCTAAATGGGACCTTCTCTGCAATGATGACTTATTTTATCTTAGTGACATCAATAATTGTGCTGCAGCATTATGGGTAGAATAATATATTTCTACATGACCCTACCAGTGGAGGATACTACAGATATGAGCCAGCAGGAGGAGCTGTCTCCTTCAGCAATCACTGGCCAGAATAATGTACACCACCACACATGTATTGAATGACAATCTTAGGCCAATTACCAAGTGATGGAAACCAAGCAGAGTATAGCTGACTGTCCAGATCTGAGGGAGGCTTTTATCAAAAAATGGACCATATTGTATCTTTCTGTATTATAAAATTACCACTTACAGCCAATTAGTGGCCCTCTCCGAGCCAATGTCATCCAATGTGATCTCCCTTCTGCTGGAGTGTTGTGTGGGTTCTCCGGTGTTTAGCTAGACTGGACTTCTGTGAAAAACATGGATGGAACTTGGGCTAGGTACAATCAGTTTTATAAAGTTCCATATCTGTTCAAAACATTTCCCACACTTAGGGCAGGCATATTCTCCCTTGCCTGTAGCCTCTGGTGTGTGAAAAGATTGGTCGTACCTGGAAAACATTTCCCACGTTCAGGGCAGGAACATATCATCATACAGCTATTTCATTATTTTATGACATGGTTCAACATTAAAACCAGACCTGTACCTGAAGCTTGGTTGGCCGGGAAGATAGGGGAAAGTAGTACGCGGGTATAAGGAGAAATAGAGGAATTGGTGATGAAGGATAGGGAGAGCTAGTCTGCAGGGACAGATTATTGGACGTGATTTGCAGATTGGAATCAACCTATGGCTGGGTGTGACGACCAACCACGAATCTTATCTCCAGTTACATGAGACTGCTTGGGTGAGGAGACGGGACATCTGTAAAATGTATTGAGTGTTCTGGGCTCATAAGTGGGGAAATGTTCTGCCTGAAGACCACGTTTCCACGCTATACATGTGGCAGTAAAACTCACTGACATGACAGGGTGTAAATACAAAATATTATTTTATTACCTCCACTGCTACCAGTTCCAGCAATGTCTCCTCTCCAACTAATCTCTCACCTGGAATTTCCTGTTTATAAATACCACAGTGACTTCCTGTGTGTGCATGCTTTCCCTGTACCTGAGATCGCCCTCTTGTGGACATGATAGGAACTGATGCCTGAAGCAATATTAAGGCTATAGTGTGTATCTGTAAAAATGCATACGAATCAACTCAGAAGACTCAAGAAAGCTCTCAGACAATTCAGGAAAGAAATTTTCAGGTGATTTACCAGACGTTTTTTTCATCTCCCAACGTTTGACAGACATTAAATTAGGCCAATGATAGGGATACCTCAGGGCTGTGTTTACATTGAAAGTTCTATGGACTGCAGTTCATCTGAGCTCCAATAGGTGGCGATGTCGTCTTTACTGCAACATGAAGTGATGTAACTGCAAACCGGAAGTTCCGGGTGAGAGAACTACTGAGGAGACATTGCTGGAACTGGCAGCAGAGGAGGTAGTATGTGATTCTTTTATATTTACAACTAGTAACCCCACAGTTTTGTTTATACTCAACCTTTACAGTCACCATGATTTATTTCCGTCTTCTCAGGAACCAGGATATATAGACATGGCTGCTTCATAGATTTATAGGGTGTCCAAAATATATGGGGGTGCCTTTGTATAGCTAGGATCAATGGGGTGTCTTTTTAATGTTTACAACATATGGGGCTACCCTTTGTCTAGGATAAATGGGGTGACTTTTTAATGTTTACAACATATGGGGCTACCCTTTGGCTAGGATAAATGGGGTGACTTTTTAGTGTTCAGAATATATGGGGGTGTCCTTCCTATGGAAGAGGATAAATTAAAGAGTCTTCAGTATAGACAAGCTCTCTATATGTCCACAATATATTGGGGTGTGTTCTATAGTCAGCATGTTTTTGGGTGTCTTCTCTATAATCAGCATATATTGGGGTGTGTTCCCTATAATGAGCATATATTGGGGTGTCTTCTCTATAATCAGCATATATCGGGGTGTCTTCTCGATAATCAGCATATATCGGGGTGTCTTCTCGATAATCAGCATATATTGGGATGTGTTCTATAGTCAGCATATTTTGGGGTGTCTTCTCTATAATCAGCATGTATAGGAGTGTCTTCTGTATAATCAGCATATATCGGGGTGTCTTCTCTATAATCAGCATATATTGGGGTGTGTTCTATTGTCAGCATATTTTGGGGTGTCTTTTCTATATTCAACATGTATTGGGGTGTCTTCTCCATGATCAGCATATCTTGGGGTGTCTTCTCGAAGGTCCGGATATATATGGGGGTATCTTCCATAAGCATTTCCTCATATCACAATGTAAAGCTGTTCTTCGGTTCTCTTCCATATGGATTTTGGTCCTAATACTATCTTGAGATCTAGAGATGTCCCCAATGTGTGTGATGAATTATTTGGAATACGTGTATTGGTGTATTGACGTGAGTTCAATGAATTTTACGATTGGGGGTTTATACGAGCCTTGATGGTAGCAGGAATTATATAATAATGTTTGATGAGATATAAAGAGACAGTTCAGTAAACTGTCATCACCAAGGAGATAGTAACCGTAGCAATAGTATACAATAGAGACGCCTCAGGCAAAGGGCGAGAATAAACAAATCAGTTTACTTTAGCTAGGATTACTAGAAGAGACAAAATGGGTGCCTGTGATAGTCGAATATTTGGAAAAGCCTAGCCGTGCCAGGGAGGGAGGGTAGGGACATTCTAATATTGTACGACCAGTACCATCGAGATAATACCGCTATCTGTCCACAGAGGAACGGGCATGGATCACATGACCACATCAATAAGAATGGAGGAGGACCTGAGTCACATGACTGAGAAGATACTAAACCTCACCTTAGAGATCATCTACCTGCTGACCGGAGAGGTGAGGAGGATTCTGGGAGGCCACATGACGTCAGTCAAAAAAACACACCTTAGGGTGAGGAGGATTGTGAAACCAACCTGCTTGCAATGTAATTTGGTATTTTCGGTTCTTCACAGAGTTTTCCTCTTAAACTATCTGGGGATCCAATGACCATCACAGTGCCTTCACGTGACTGCATAAAACTAGAGAAACACAATATGGAAAAAATTGCAGAGGTCACCAAGAAGATGATTGGGCTCCTGACGGGAGAGGTGAGCAGGGAATTCTGGGAGATTATTATGGGATGTGTCTGGATGGTGCCTGTATCATTGGAAGGTCTATTTCCTTTCTTACATATTCAGAGTGAAAACTCGAATGAATATAATATCGTTATTAAGGAAGAGTATCAAGAAGAGGATAGTGATTATGGTGTGATGGAGACAGCACGAAACAGGAACCCACCAGAGAGATGTCCTCTGTATTCCCAGGACTCCACACAGGAAAACCATAACATTCACCATTGTGATCAGGTAGGTAGAGCTGAGGGCCCTATAAAGCTATTGTCCCTAATATTTGTATCCCCTCCTCAATGGAATGGTCATATCATCCCTCACCGCCATCTGTAAAGCTAGGGCCCCATAAGGTCATGATCCACTCTGACATGTGGAGATGACGTGTGGCCCCTACAAGATGATATTTTCCAGGTGAGGTCACATGACTAATCCTCCTATGTTACAGATTTGATTTCCTGCCATCCTATTGGTTTAGGGTGAAGGTTTGATGATCATGAAAGTTAAAGGTGAAGAAGAGACGTCCGTGAGGGATGACCAGCAATATACGGAGGAGGCTGGAATGATGAGGACAGAGGAGGACACTCCTACACAGATCAGCACAGGTCAGCCATCATATATTCTTCTTGTATCTCTGCTCACTGATTGGTCCAGAGCAGGACGGGAGCTAAGTGATTTCAGCTAATCAATTCTCTTTTGCAGGACTCACCATGGAGAAATCCTCAAGGTATTGTCTGACTTTATGTTCAGATTATAAAATGAAGGTCATGACAAGAGATTGTGCAGAAGCAAAGACCATCAGCTCACCTTTGGCTGAACCATCCAATCCCTCCGAGCACCCTCCTAGTTTGAGGGATGTTGCCGACATTCAAAGAGAGAAGACATTTTCCTGTCCTGTGTGTTGGTTAAGTTTTAGCTCTGAATTAAGTCTTACTGTACATCAGAGATCTCACATAGGGGAGAAGCTTCATTCCTGTTCTGAGTGTGGGAAATGTTTCTTTCATAAATCAGAACTCATCATACACTACAGGTCTCACACAGGGGAGAAGTCATATTCCTGTACTGAGTGTGGAAAATGTTTTCTTCGTAAATCAAAGCTGGACTTACATTACAGATCTCACACTGGAGAGAAGCCGTATTCCTGCCCCAAGTGCGGGAAATCTTTTTCAGATAAAACCAATCTTTCCAAACATCAGAGAGTACATACAGGGGAGAAACCTTATTCCTGCCCTATGTGTGGGAAATGTTTCTCCGGTAAGACCAGTTTTTCCAGACATCAGAAATTGCACACTGGTGAAAAGCCCTATGCCTGCGCAGAGTGTGGGAAATGCTTTTTACAGAAGTCTGAGCTTGTGTTACATCAAAGGATTCACACAGGAGAGAAACCTTTTTCCTGCCCTGAATGCGGGAAATCTTTTTCAGATAAAACTAATCTTTCCAAACATCAGAAACTTCACACAGGTGAGAAGTTGTATGCCTGCTCAGAGTGCGGAAAATGTTTTAAACAGAAACAAGAACTTGTTATACATTACAGATCCCACACCGGGGAGAAGCCATATTCCTGCGCTGAGTGCGGCCAGTGTTTTTCTGTTAAAGCCAGTCTTTCCAGACATCAGAGAGTGCACACAGGGGAGAAGCCATATTCCTGTTCCAAGTGTGGGAAATGTTATTCAGATCATACCAGCTTTTTAAGACATCAGAGATTGCTCGCGTGTGAGAAGTCAGGCGCGAAACTGGCAGGGGGGAACAAGAATGTGTCAGTGAAACCAACTGAGCCACCTTCATTTCCTTCAAATTCTCCCAGTCAGTAAATGGTGTGAGTTTGGCACGGAGTGGTAACAAAACATTCCACATAAACATGTCCTAGAAAGAACAAAGGACATCAATCTCTACAGAAAGTGGGTGCCTAGACACACAGGAGATTGGGGATCTCCAAAGGATATATTTATTAATTTCCTGCATCACTGCTATTGTCCTCAACATCTGACATTTGTTATTGATTCATCCTGAAGTACTCCCAACAAGCAGCGGCTCACCCTAAGTAACAACACCTGGCCGACAACACCTGGAAGCGCTCCCCAACAACCGGCAAGCACTTGGAGTGCTCCTTACTGCTTACTATAACAACAAGCAAAGGCCTGGAGATAAAGTAAATGACTGGCAGAGTTTAGATCCGCTAGTAGTTGTTAGGACTTCTGGTGAGTGGCGGTATTAATAGATTTAGTTCTAAATACATAGGTCTAAAAAAAAGTATAACCACTGGATATACTACAAACCAGCATAACCCAGATAAAACCTTATATACATAGATGATCCAGAGGAATCCTTATAAAGCCTGGTTCAATTTACTCCAACCGGGTAAAAAATTCTTTTAGCTGCAATCTAAGGTCGTTTATAAAACATTTTGTGGTGTGCTGGCCATCTTCAGGCTCAGAATTTCATCATTCATTAGCCAATTCTCCCACATCTATCTTACACTTCTCTTTTATAGCAGACTGTCCCTGGTACCCTGTTCCTGTATCTGGCTTGAAACGCTTTAATCCCAGTTCCGGCCTACCATAGTATCCATTTCTTGGTGATCAATTGCTGGAGAGCGGGGAGGGCACTATTATGGTCTTACTACACGTTACCATGACCAGTGTGCGCTTCAACATGTAAATGAACCCACTTGGCTTTAGTATGTCAGACTGGGAGAACAAATCCCAAAATGTTACTGATAAGAACACGGTGAACAGGGAAAGACATAACCAATCAGAATACAGAAAATAACATTAGCTTATAGTGACTGGTAATGGGGGTGGCAGATGAGTTGTCAGGCCACTAGGAGAAGCCCAATCAAAATCAAGAGCAACAACACCTGAATAATATTACCTATGCTGAATTTATGACACCTGTCCACTACTCGAACTGACCCTGGCCTTGCAGGAATCTGCGGCCATGTGACCACACATGATTTACAAATCATAAGGACTTCTAGATAATACACAGCTGAGATATACTTCTTGTGTGTTTCCTGTTAAAGGATGGAAGGCAGGATTATTGGTCATTATAAAGCAATGTAACCCATCCACATTCACACCTCACCAGACCCACTGATTGGATGAAGAAGGGCTATACCGCCCTCCCAGACTTGACGAGAACCTGCGATCAGCATTATAAAGTATGCAATGTTCTTCCCGGACCCTTTTACAGTGTTTCCCCGAAAATAAGACCTACCCCGAATGTAAGCCCTAGCATGCTAGTCATGCAAGGGTGAAATATAAGCCCTCCCCCGAAAGTAAGCCCTATTGGCTTC
>NC_092867.1:58801096-58836430 GCF_032062135.1 Pyxicephalus adspersus
AAAGTCTGGAAAATAGGCAGAGGAACTCCTAGGGACTTGCTGGATTTCCATTGTGATGTTCTGTTTACTGACCAGTAATGCTCACTAATTTGTGATAGCACAACAGGTTTGTTCGAGTGTAAGAACAGAACCAAATGATGGATGAATCAGCCCAAATCAGAACAGAAACACATCTGGAGAGCACAGAAATCTCTCTATTTATATTATGCAGTGACCAGACCTTAGTCTATAACCCCGAGGGTCCCGGAGGAGCTCACTGTGCTTGGTCCTCCCAACTGGGTGGCTTACTTGGACTTGATATCCACAACTATGTGAACTAACTGAGCCAGGTTTTCATAAATGAGTGGCCTAGCTGGATCTGTTCTTCACAGTTGAGGTAACTAGCTAGGCTTGGTCTTTGCAGTGCAGTACCTTAGCCTCTGGATAGTATTAGTGTCTCATTGAGCCAGTTGGCTGGTTAGATTAAGGGTCTTGACTCAGGGCCACTATTTGGTGACAGTATTGTTCTCAGCACACACAGTGAATAAAGATAGGTTGAGAAGACAGAAGGTAAGCTAGTAATTTGCATTCATTCCATAGACTGTGTATATTTACAGGAGTTCCTCAAGCTCTGTAAAATTTACAGCAAGGACCAGTGGGTTCCAATAAATCCTGAATCAGAAACAATCCTAGAATTCATTTGGAAAGGCTGCAGTTCCTCTGAGCTCCACAAGGTGATCTCTGCTATACTGGAACAGGAAGTGATGTCACCTATAAATATTCCAGTGTGAGATGTGAGCTGGGAGGAAGTAGAGAGGATATATTGGTAGAACTGTCAGCACAGAAGGTAATACATTAATATTTTATATTTATACTTAGTAAATTCCCTTGTCTTGTCCATCAGCATCCTCCATAGTTATCTCTAGCAGAGTCTAATACACACATATATAAAATGTGGAAAATTGAGGTTCAGTTAATCTGAGTTGTTTCAGACTCGGATTTCAGCTTTTCCTAACTCACAACGAAGTAGACCTTTACCGAACTGAGTAGCACATTTGCCGTGTTGTGTTAAAATTTAGTATTGAGTGGTTCCTCAATGTTTGGCTGTTGGTGTGTGGATTGTGCTGGTAATCAGCGGGTTGAAATTATTATTATTATTATTACACTGTATTTATATAGCGCCATCATATTACGCAGCGCTGTACAAATGTTATGCAACCGGGTGTGGACCCACTGTGCCACTGACTGGGTATACTCCAGAGGGGCGTGACTAAGCCGCTACCAGGTCTTCGCTAGATCCTCTGATGGTGAGGATAGACTTGGGCTGCGGGGTAGCTGCCAGGTGCCACTCCGGAGCAATCCCCAGGCCAGTGGCAGCTGAACACAGGAGTCAGAAAACCCGGTGCAAGCACCGAGGGGCTTGCGTGGCCAAGAAGTCCAGAAACAAGGATCCAGGATCAGGCGGCAATCAGGCAAAGTCCAAAAACGTAATCCGAGGTCTGGGTCAGGCAGCAAACAGAGTCCAAAAACGTAAGCAAGGTCCGGTACACAGCAAAGCAAAAAAGAGAAAACACCTTAGCACTGAGAGTTACACAGGGTAAACCAGAGATTGCTCAGGCAACTTCCTGTAGTAGGAGGTGCCTTTAAATACCTGCAGGAAAACAGAGGGCGTGTGTGTGTTACCTCATAGATTAGGAGAGACATACCCACGCCAGCTCAAACACCCGAGCAAGTCTCAGCATGAAGGAAACACAGGCATGCAACATAGGTAGTGGGTTACCTGAAAGAAAGGACCCGGCGTCCGTGTCTGCGATTAGGAGCGGCGGCGGCAGTGCTAACAGTACCCCCCTTTACGGCCCCTCTCCTCAGGCCTGGTCCTGGACAAGAATTCTTTCAAAAGACGGGGTGCATTGATGTTCACTCTGGGTTCCCAAGATCTCTCCTCAGGGCCAAACCCCTTCCAGTCTACCAGAAACAGTTTTTTCCTCTACTCTTCTTCATCCCCAGAATGGCCTTTACCTCATATACATTCTCATCACTGACTACGGGAGCTGAGACGGGTCTCTTGACAAAACGATTCAGGATGACGGGCTTTAGCAGGGAGACATGGAAGGAATTCGGTACCCAGAGTGAGGCTGGTCAAACAACTCAGGGATTAGGGGAAGCGGGTACTTATTCTTTATTGTTATCTTGTTAAGACCCCTGTAGTCGATGCAAGGACGTAAGGAGCCATCTTTCTTTTTCACGAAGAAAAAACCCGCACCAGCCGGAGACGAAGATTTGCGGATAAATCCTTTTTCAAGATTCTCTTTGATATACTTGGACATGACTTGAGTCTCTGCAGGTGAAAGGGGTGCCCACGAGGAGGCGAGGAGCCCGGGACCAAGTCAATAAGGACAGTCATATGGCCTGTGAGGGGGTAGTGTTTCAGCTTCCTTTTCATCAAAGAAATCGATGTAAGCATGATAGGCCGCTGGCAGACCCTGGAGATTAGGTAGTACCTGGCAGACCGGGGAGGTGGGACAGAAAGGAGACATTTTTTATGACAGGATGGTCCCCAAACGCAGTACCTCTCCGGTCCTCCAGTCAAGGACAGGTTCATGAACCCGTAGCCACGGAAGTCCCAAGAGGAGAGGATGCGACAGATTTGACAGAACCAGGAACACAATTTCTTCAGAATGAAGTGTTCCCACCTGTAATTTTACAGGTTCCGTGATGAAGTATATGGATTCTGACAGAGCCTTACCATCGACGGACGATGTCCGATAACGATCCATAAGGCATTGTTGCAGGAAGTTCCCTGCTGCTCCGGAATCCAGAAGCGCCATCTCAGTAAATTGAACATTGCCTAATGTCAAGGTTACTGGCAGAGTCAGAGGAGGAGAGGAGTCTCCTACACCTAGGGCCGCCTCTCCTACGAACCCTAGGCTCGGAAGTTTCCCGGCTTCAGGGGACAAGTGCGGAGCACATGATCAGGACTACCACAAAAGAAACAAAGTCCTTTAGCACGGCAGTGATTGCGCTCCTATTCAGACAGTCTAACCCGATCGACCTGCATGGGTTCAGGGACTACCAATACCATGGGAGGCGGTGGGTTAGAAGCTTGCGGAGGTGAAAATGCCCGATAACCAGGACCTATTTCATGTGCCACCTCCCTGGCACATTCCTGGAACCGTAAATCAATTCAAATAGCCAGGGAGATGAGATCATCCAGGGAGGAGGGAATGTCCCGACCAGCCAATTCGTCTTTAATTCTCCCACTAAGTCCCTCCCAAAAAGTGGCCACAAGTGCCTCATTATTCCAGCCGACTTCCGAGGCTAACGTATGGAACTGAACTGCGTACCGGCCCACAGATTGCTTCCCTTCACACAACCACAGCAGGGAGGATGTGACAGAAGCGGTGCGACCGGGCTCATCAAACACCTTGCGGAAGGTCTCTAGGAAAGCTTGTAGATCCATTGTAATTGGTTCGTTCCTCTCCCAGAGGGAATTGATCCAGGCCAGCGCCTCCCCAGTAAGGTGTGACATCAAAAAGGCTACTTTGGCTCGGTCAGAGGCAAATTGGTGAGGTAACAGTTCAAAATGAAGAGGACATTGATTTATGAAACTCCGGCACACCTTAGGGTCACCATTGAAACTTGGAGGGGCTGGAAGATGCGGTCCAGAACCTGGTGACATCCAGAACATAGGAAGGTGGCGGGGCAGGCACTGAATAAGTTGGAGCAGGAAAGCTTGATGACGCTGGGTTGGCAGATGTCAAATCATTCAGGCGTAACTTGATGGTACTAGGAAGGTTCGGATCAGCGGGGTCCATGGCCTGAGCAAACTGTTATGCAAGTGGGTGTGGACCCACTGTGCCACTGACTGGGTATACTCCAGAGGGGCGTGAATAAGCCGCTACCAGGTCTTTGCTAGAGCCTTTGATGGTAAGGATAGACTTGGGCTGCGGGGTAGCTGCCAGGTGCCACTCCAGAGCAATCCCCAAGCCAGTGGCAGCTGACCACAGGAGTCAGGAAACCCGGTGCAATCACCGAGGGGTCCATACAATGGCAGTTAGCGGTAGCTATAAGCAGGAGCAGTACATTTCCTTCATGGTCCATTAGGTGAATGTTTTGTGGGACACATACTCATGGTGGGATCTGTAATAGAATGATCAGAAGGATGAGCTTCAAGGTTGGCTCTTTATTCGGCTTGCTCCTACTTTCTGCTCATTTAAAAGAGCGCTCAAAACCCATTTTTTCAAACTTGCCTACCCGGCTTCTTCTGTCTTTTGAAACGTCACTACTTCCCCCACCTACTAGATTGTAAGCTCTTCGGGGCAGGGTCCTCTCCTCCTGTATTAGTCTGTAATTTGCAATCCCTATTTAATGTACAGCGCTGCGTAATATGTTGGCGCTATATAAATCCTGTTTATTAATAATAATAATCATCAGGTAGGTGGAGCTGAGGGCCCCATAAACCCACCAGATAGATGTCCCCATCCTCTGTATTCCTGGTCAGCGCATGCTAGTTGTGGAATTTACCTTCTCTGCAGTCATCAGTAAACCCTCAGAATCCTAGGCTGGGGGGCAGCTGATGTGTATTGATCCAGAATCGAAAGGATGAAAGTACAGAGGGAAAGAGGAAAGTGAGGCAGGGGGATCTTGTATTGCCCTGTAGAACAGACTACTTTAGCTACAGCTGTATTTGTGATAGATTTTTGTCCACTTAAGGTAAGTGCCTGTGGATAGTAATAGCTCTTTGGAAATCTGTGAAGGCTCCATATATAATGTAAAAACCAGCAACCGCTTAGCTGAGACTTTTTATATATTTAGCTAATTGAAGAAATGCTGTAGCTGGGTTATAAAGCAGCACCATGGATGTTCCGTGGTTATAGTGATACGTAAGAGAAAAACAAAGCACCCCCTGCGTATTTATTAAGGGCTTGTCACACGGGTGTGTTTCTGCCAGAATCACATTGAATAGCACTTATATTGTTATGCTGGGTTGCCTGTTTTTGTTAATGTCCCCTTCAAACAAACCTTTAAATTGTGCTACTGGAAACCCTGTGTGTGTTGCTGCCCACGTTGCTTTAAATAAAAATTGTAGACAATGTGCTGCAACTGGCATGTGTTTACCTGATATCACGTGACCCGTGCAATGCTCGGTGTGCAGGGTTCTCAATGGCCTATGTGTGCGCTATATGAGAGGACAGACACAGCACTCATTGTACTGGGATTATCAGGGAGAACTTTGCATTGTCTGCTGTCTATAGGAACCAACCTGGCCTCCTGTTAATATGAAAATGAGAGCTTGTATGGATGATGGAGGTCTGCACCGCCACCTATTTATGCAAATTCCCCAAGAAGTAGGTCCAACACATGTACAGCAGAGGGGAATCAAAGGTAGGAAATGCACTCAGATGCCTTTATCAGAGCAGGCCAAAAGCTAGTGGTCAGCAAATTCAAAAGGAATCCTAGCTGAAAATCACTGTTGATTCAGAGAATATCGATTTCTTTAGTGTTAACTAAGAGTGTTAGCTATTTTTGTTATGAGGCTAAATTATATTGGGTGGTTCATTTTTTTTTTTAATTTGTGTTTTTGTAGATTCCAAGTCTTGAACACCCAAAAATGAGTTCAGCAAAAACAGATAGTGGAAGATCATTCCAGGAGGCTTGGACAAAGTCATTTGGAGTAATTGAATGCAATGGGAAAGCGTTATGTATTCTGTGTAATAAAAGTGTTGTGTGTCAGACGGCACTTTGACACCAACCACAAAAGTGTTGCTAACCACCAGAGAGATGTCCCCGTCCTCTGTATTCCCGGGATTCCACACAGGAAGGTCAGGAGATCCCTCACTGTCATCAGGTAGGTGGAGATGATGTATGGCCCCTGCAAGATAATATTTTCTAGGGGAAGTCACACAACTAATTCTCCTATGTTATTTCCTGCCATCCAATTGGTTTAGGGTGAAGATCTGATTATCATGAAAGTTAAGAGTGAAGAAGAGACGTCTGTGGGGGATGATCAGCAAGATACGGAGGAGGCTGGAATGATGAGGACATTCATAGAGGAGGACACTCCTACACAGATCAGCACAGGTCAGCCATCATCTATTCTTCTGTCATCTCTGCTCACTGATTGGTCCAGAGCAGGATGGGAGCTGAGTGATTTTAGCTAATCAATTCTCTTTTGCAGGACTGACTTTATGTTCAGATTATAAAATGGAGGTCATGACAAGTGATTGTGCGGGAGAAAAGACCATCAGCTCACCTTTGGCTAGACCATCCAATCCCTCCGAGCACCCTCCTAGTTTGAGGGATGTTGCCGACATTCAAAGAGAGAAGAGATTTACCTGTCCTGTGTGTTTGTTAAGTTTTAGCTCTGAATTAAGTCTTACTGTACATCAGAGATCTCACACAGGGGAGAAGTCATATTCCTGTACTGAGTGTGGAAAATGTTTTCTTCGTAAATCAAAGCTGGACATACATTACAGATCTCACAATGCAGAGAAGCCATATTCCTGCTCCAAGTGCAGGAAATCTTTTTCAGATAAAAACAATCTTTCCAAACATCAGAGAGTACATACAGGGGAGAAACCATATTCCTGCCTTATATGTGGGAAAAATTTCTCCAGTAACTCCAGTTTTTGCAGAGATCAGAAATTGCACGCTGGTGAAAAGCCCTATCCCTGCGCAGAGTGTGGGAAATGCTTTTTACTGAAGTCTGAGCTTGTGTTACATCAAAGGATTCACACAGGAGAGAAACCTTTTTCCTGCCCTGAATGCGGGAAATCTTTTTCAGATAAAACTAATCTTTCCAGACATCAGAAACTTCACACGGGTGAGAAGTCGTATGCCTGCTCAGAGTGCGGAAAATGTTTTAAACTGATGCCGTGTTGTGTTAAAATGTAATATTGAGTGGTTCCTCAATGTTTGGCTGTTGGTGTGTGGATTGTGCTGGTAATCAGCAGGTTGAAATTATTAACATTACACTGTATTTATATAGCGCCATCATATTACGCAGCACTGTACAAAGTCCAGTCATTTCACTAACTGTCCCTCAAAGGGGCTCACAATCTATGTCCATACCATAGTCATATGTCGATTTTGGGGGGAAGCAAATTAGCATGTGTTTGGTATGTGGGAGGAAACTGGAGTACGTGGAGGAAACCCACACAAACATGGGGAGAACCTGCAAACTCCATGCAGATAGTGTCCTGGCTGAAATTCCAACCTGGGAACCAGCGCTGCAAAGGCCGGAGTGCTAAGCGCTGAGTCACCGGGCTGCCCAGGAACAGAAGAAGACTTCCAGCAACCATTAGTGGATCTTAGACTCCAACTAAACCTTTTGACCCTCGACCCTTCCACCAGTGGTAGCTGACACAAAGAGGTCCCATTATACATTCACCAGAGGCAATCCAGAAGTAGATTCCTCCCAGCCAAGCTTCCCATCCTTCTCATCCTCCATTCAGTTTTCCAGAATGATAAAAAATTAAATGTTGCTGTTACTGCGGTCCTACAGATGTACAAGGAGGGCCATCTTTTCCTCTCCCGCAAACTTCTCTTCCTTCTCCTACTTCTTCATCTTGTAGTGTTTAGTCCTCCATGGGAGACTTTCTGGCCAGGAAATAGAACTATTCTCCCAGCCATCCTCAGAATGAACACTCTTCTAAGGTTCTGGTGGTTCAGTCCGTCAGTTGGAATGTGCTCATTGGTAGATACCAAGCCAACCCTGCACTCCTTGAACACATAGCTCATAATCTCTACACTTCCCGGAAATTAGTGTAGCCACGTCCATACAATGGCAGTTAGCGCTAGCTATAAGCAGGAGCAGTACATTTCCTTCATGGTCCATTAGGTGAATGTTTTGTGGGACACATACTCATGGTGGGATCTGTAATAGAATGATCAGAAGGATGAGCTTCAAGGTTGGCTCTTTGAAACCCTCAAAGGATCGTCTGACTTTATCTCCAGATTGTAAAATGGAGGCCATGACAGGAGATTGTGCGGGAGAAGAGACCATCAGCCCAGCTATGGATAGACCATCCGATCCCTCTGACTCCAAGCCTCCTCCTACTGTGGGCGATGGTGCCGGCATTCAGGAGGAGAAGACCTTTTCCTGTCCTGAGTGTGGGGAGAGTTTTAGCTCCGATTTAAGTTTATATTTACATCAGAGGTGCCACACGGGGGAGAAGGTGTATTCCTGCCCAGAGTGCGGGAAAGGTTTTCCTTCTAAATCAAAACTGTTTAGACATTACAGATCTCATACAGGGGAGAAGCCATATTCCTGTTCAGAGTGTGGGAAACATTTTTCAGATAAAATCACCGTTGCCAAACATAGAAAAATGCACACAGGACAGAAGCTGTATTCCTGCCCAGAGTGTGAAAGAATTTATTCACGGAAAGGAGATCTTGTTAAACATCAGAGATCTCACACAGGGGAGAAGCCATATTCTTGCTCTGAATGTGGGGAAACATTTGTAAATAAATATCGTCTTCATGCACATGAAAGATTACACACAGGTCAGGAGATTTATTCATGCCCTTCATGTGGGAAAGTTTTTCTTTATAAATCAGTGCTGATATTGCATCAGAAGTCACACACTGCAGAGAAGTTGTACTCGTGTACGGAGTGTGGGAAAAGATTTATTCACAAGTCAAGTCTTACAGCACATCAGAGACTGCATGTACCTGAAATTTTTTTTTCCTGTCCTGAGTGTGGGAAAGACTTCCTTCGTAAATCAGTAATGCTTGTGCATCAGAAGTCACACACGAAAGAGAGGTCGTACACCTGCCCAGAGTGTGGGAAAAGTTACGTATACAAAACCAATCTTATTGCACATCAGAGAATGCACGCAGGTCAGAAGACTCATTTTTGCAATGTTTGTGGGAAATATTTCTCTTCTAAATGGGCACTGGTCTCACATCAGAGATTTCACACAGGGGAAAAGCCATATTCTTGCAGTGAGTGCGGGAAATGTTACTCACACAAATCAGACCTTAATATACATCAGAGATCTCACACAGGTGAAAATCCCTATTCCTGTCCCATGTGTGGGAAACGTTGTGCATACAAATCAGACCTCGTTATACACGTGAGATCTCATACCGGTGAGAAGCCACATTCCTGCCCTGAGTGTGGAAAATGTTATTCACACAGATCGGACCTTGTTATACATCAGAGATCTCACACAGGTGAGAAGCCATATTCCTGTTCCGAGTGTGGAAAAAGTTATTCAGGTAAAAAAAGTCTTTCCAGGCACCAGCAACTGCATACAGGAGAGAAGCCATATTCCTGTTCCGAGTGTGGGAAAAGTTTCTCAGGTAAAAAGAATCTGTCTATACACCAGAAATTGCATACTGATGAGAGTCCGTATTTCTGTCATGAGTGTGGGAAATGGTTTTCAGAGAAAAAAAGTCTTTTGAGACACAAATTACTGCACACTAATGGGCATCTATATTCTTGTCCTGAGTGAGGAAAGGATTATGTAAGTAAATCCGGGTTTATTAGACATCAGAGATGCCACACAGGGGAGAAGCCATCATTCTATGGTAAGTGTGAAAAAAAAATGAAAACAGAAGTCCAACAAAAAACATCATGTATGCCGCTCAGGGGAGAAGCTGCAAATGTTATACACAAAAAAGATGAAACACAAAACGGGAGAAGTTCATATTCTTAGTGTGGGGGTTCACACAACCTTCAGTATTACTATACGTTAGATTTGCCGAAAGTGGTGATGGGCCGAGGTTGGGGGGAAATGTTGTGTCAGATGATGAGCAGTTGGGACACCAGCAGGATCCCACAATAGGACGATAACCCCCGTAAAACCTGACCTGACCAAGGACCTGCAGGTGACCTGATGGAGGCTTACGAAGGCCGGGGGGGGGGCCATCCATATACCGTTTGATTGGTCAGCCTCCCCCCCAGGCTTGAAAAGAACTACCCTGCCTCTTCCATCAGAAATTAGGAATCACATACAAGAATGCCAGCGATGCCAAATCTTAAATCTAAGCACAGAACTCTGACTTCTACCTGAAGGCCCCACGTATGTGCTCTCCCCACTCCGAGACCTCTTTTTGTCGCCATCACTGGAAATAGCTTATTGTGCAAGTTTTTCTTCTAATAAAGATATTTACATGCAGCCTTATCCGTGTGAAAAGTCTTTGTTGGGTTGTCTTCATGTTGACAATAATTTGTAGAAGTTCTTCACATTCTTTCAGCACAAAGGACTTGTTAGTCTTCCGTTCTGTATACTGACGATCGGTAATTGTCACTGGAAGCCATCGTTCCCGATAGGACGACGGGTTTGTTGAAGTCTGAGAAGAGATCTAAATGATGGATGATACTAATGGGGTGCACAGACATATCTCTATTCTAATATTCTCGCTGACCAGATCCTAGTCTGTAACGCCAAGGGTTCACCTTTCCACCACAGGCCTGAACTGGATAAACTACCCGGGCCTGGTCCTCACATTTCAATGGCCTAGCTTGAAACCATCAATGGTGACATGCTGGGATGGTAACCCAAATCTTGGAATTGTCTTGTAGCATCTGCAGCATTTCACTGACGATCCTTCATTTGCTCTGAAAGACAATCCAAGTCTGCAGTTCCTCTGAGCTCCACAAGGTGGAGATCTCAGCTAGACGGCAACCGGAAGTGATGTCATATAAATAATCCTCGGTGAGCTGGGCGGAAGTAGTGAGGAGGCTTTGTTAGAAGAAAGTGACAGACCAGAAGGTAATATTTTCTAGTTACACTCACTCTTTTATCCTTATCCTTCATATTCTCTGTCAGGTCTCTAGCAGAGGCTGATCCACACATATATAAAGTGAGGGAGGCGTGGAAGTGTTTCAGCAAACTCTGAACAGAAGTAGGAATTTTACCAAATCTTGGGATTTTACACATGAAAAAAAATCAACCAAACACAGGAGCTCGATTGGCACACTTACCTCTATGTGCCATTTTATAGTAACAAGTCGAGAGAATGGGGGAAGGGTAGGTCATGGACAGACATACGGGTCCGGGTGGGGGGACAACGTCAAGTAATGAAAGTTTTAGAGGGGAAAGATGGAAGGATCCCCCGCCTGGGAAGAGGAGATAAGAAGATGAAGGGTGGAGGGCTTTGTACGATGCTGTATATGGAATGCCCTCTGGAAGAGGTAGTAGAAGAGAACCATGTTTGGTTCTGTGGAGTAGTAGAGCTCTCCCACTTATTAGATGAACCCATAAGGCGTTGTATGAAGGAAATGGTCAGAAACCATCAGCTAGATCAGTTTGGGTCATGGGATGAGGTAAGCTTGTGCCACGGGGCGTCAGATAGGTGGTCAGGCCATGTTTGGAGGTAAACACTTGGTTGATTGAAGGACACTAGAATCTAGGAAGGCCCACCCGTTGGTGGGAGGTAGCAGAGATGCCTTCTCGAGTTTCCGAGTGTAGAAATTCCATTAGTGGGTATAGAGTTGTTCTGAGCAGCTGCCATGATTTCCTTTATCAGTGACTCCCGCAAATAACATTGTGTGCATGATCCGGATCTGAGCTTCTAGGGCCAAGCATGCAATGTCCTCTGTCCATCCTAATAGTTGCTTCTGCCGAGCAATTTAGTAAAGTATTAATGCGCGCCAACACTGCTGGCACCAGAACTTTGAATTCCAAGGATTCCAGCCGACCGCGCACCATCAAAATGTTGTGTCTACCGCAGTTCTCAAGGTTATCTTAGGCAGTAGTAAACATTGCAAAATGGCAGCGGTAATAAGAGTAGTGCCCAATTGAGATTTATGGTCCCTGGGGACCCAAGAGCACCCAGCTGCCCCGCTTGATGACAGACCAGCAGCTGTGGAGGGGAACCAGGTCTGTTAGAGATGGTGGTGGAGCCCACCTTCATAGGGGGAGAGATCCTTGTTGTCCTACGTGCTGGCAGCAGTGCAGCCGGTGCCATCTTGCTGCAGCCTACTTAGCTAGCTTAGCGTTGCTAAACGTTTAAAGAATATATCAATCTCCTTCGTCGGAGCCGGCGTTGCCAATGAGGATCAAACCTCGGGGTCCATCTTGCCCATGTCTGCACAGATCAGTGGATCTGGTGAGATGCTTCTGTGATTTCCTGTAGAAGTCCGGGCGGGAGACTAGCCATCATGTGTCCCACCTGGTCTTCATCAAGCCGCGCCCCGCACAAGGTGCCATGTTGAGATGCTGTGTTAGAGCTAGGATCAGTTTGGAGATGCTTATAAAGAAAAATAGGAGAAAAACTAACAAAGAGGCATACAGAGCAGGTGCCATTTTCTGCTAGCGCTAATTAGGGAATTCGAGAAAAAAAACATTTATAACTAAAATAACAGCAATTATTTCTAGTCACATGCAAACAATTTTTTCCTTTGTCGCTTATAAGATTCACCAGTATTTTTTTGTTTGGCTGTTGGTGTCTGGATAGTGTTAGAGTGAAAATGTCATCAGCGCCTTGAAATAAGACTTGAAGGCCTCACAAGGGACCAGCAGCCATAAATGGATCCTTGACAAAACCTCTTGGGTCTGGGGCAGACTTCACCAAATTATGGGTAGCAGAAGGAGGTAGATTACCAGCAGCATCACTACTAAGCACCCTACCACCATGGGTAGCAAACACAAAGAGGTCCCTTTATCCATGTTTACAAGGTAGGAAGACGCAGATTCCTCCCGGCCAAGCTTCACTGTTTGTGGACTGGCTGGTTCATTCATTATTGCCTTCTTCCCCTGCTACCTCCAAAGATGATTGATTTCATGGCTGCTGCAACTGGACAAATTCCTGCCTATTTCCTGCATGTGCTGAATCTAATGGTGAAGACATTTTCAGGTGCTGGCCTCGCTTGCAGGATGCCTTGGCCATGGCCAAAAGTCTCTGCAGCGACTTCAAAAGATCCTATGAATGCAGTTTAGGAGGGTTCAAAAATAATACTTCAGTTCAACCAAATAGAAAAAAAATATACATATACAAGAAAACTTGCAAATTATGGTCAGAAACCCTAAGTGACTACAGACTGGTGGATGATGTACTCTGTGTAGTCTCAGTCTACTGGGCCTCACATTTTAAAAGTTGTCCTTTTCTATAATTCTGTTCCTGTAGCCTGAAGAAGAGATGGATATGAAAGTTGAGGTTAAAAGGGATGAACAGGAGACATTTAAAACAAACTACCAGGAGACCACCGAGGAGGTTGTGATGATGGCTGTAGTAAAACAAGAGGAACCTTGTCTAGATATCATCACAGGTAAGCAAGAAACTCTAAATACAGAAACTGTACAGGTATATAGATTGGTGATTGAGGATAACTTCACATGATGATCCCCCATCATCTGATAAACACATAGAGACAATGTATTCAGTCAGTGTGTGTGTTTCCTACAGATGGATCCACTAACGGGAACCCACCAGAGAGATGTCCCCGTCCTCTGTATTCCTGTGATTCCACACAGGAAGGTCGGGGTTTCACCAACTATCATCAGGTAAGTGGAGTTGAAAGCCCCATAAACCCACAAGAGAGATGTCCCTGTTCTCTGTGCTCCAAGCATCATACACAGGAAGGTCACACCTTTCATCACCATCATCAGATAATTGGGGATGAAGGTGCCATTACCCACCAGATAGATGCCCCCATCCTTTGTATCCCCATAAAGAGACATCGGAGGTTCCCACAGCATCAAGTAGGTAGGATTTATGGTTCCAAACCTCACCAGAAAAATGTCCCATCCTCTGTATTCCCAGAATTTAACTCAGACATTTATCCTGCTTCAAAACTTGATACGTGCTGATACGTACTGATACGTACCTATAGTCAGAAATCTCAACCTAAAGTGACTACAGGCTGGTGGATGATGTACTCTTCTGTGTAGTCTACTGGGCCTCACATTTTTAAAGTTGTCCTTTTCTATAAATCTGTTCCTGTAGCCTAAAGAAAAGATGGATATGAAAGTTGAGCCTAAAAACGATGAAGAGGTGACATTTGCAATTAACTACCGGGAGACCCTGGAGGAAGTTGGGATGATGGCTGTAGCTAAACAGGAGGAACCTTCTCTAGATATCATCACAGGTAAGCAAGGAACTCTAACTACAGAAACTGTACAGGTATAAAGATTGGTGATTGAGGATAACTTCACATCGTTAGATTTGTTGACCTTTACAAGGGTGTCATGATGGAAAATCAGCTGACACTCATATCACTGGGTGAGAGGAGAACTTATTGTAAAGGAAAGAGCAGTACAGAGGGTTCCCCTAGATCGCCCATCATCTGATACATAGAGACACATGGGCTGAATTATCAAGAAAATGTGCGAAAGCTTGCCAAGCGCATATTCGATCCGCGTGTATTACCGCTGTCCGATGATTAGTGCTTGTGCACTCCCGTTCTCAAAGTCATATTGTCACATGATGGTATTTGAGTGTATATGTAAGTATTCCTTTTATGAATAAATAGTCATGGTTTTTACTTATTTATTTTTTTTAATAGTCCTTTGCAGAGTAAGCTGTGGTTTTCCTTTAACATACTTCACTCATGTTGATTTGCTGCCACTGTTCCACAGAACTCTTGTGTTCATTTGTAGTTGTGTTATCGGTTTGTTGTCATTGTGCTGTGCTGCCTGATCTTAGCACTATTGTATACAAACGCACTTCCACTTGCCGTCCAACAGGTTGTCAATTAGTTGTCCAGCTGAGTTGCATACTCATTCTAACGCGCCTGATGGTGATTGAAGGAGGTCCAGGTTCAGGTCCAGGTTGCCAAGCACAACATCAAAGCACATTGATTGACGAGCTCACAAGCAGGGTCAAGCAATCTTAGAAAGGAACAGATGTTGTGTTGTTGCTTCACTTAATTTTGTAAATACTGGAGTGTATGCATTATTTAGGTGTTTACATGATTCAAAAAGTACTAGTATCTAAAGCTTCCAGGGACAAATATCCTTTGTGCAAAACATATTTTCTTGCTTTAACAGCTTTTCAGGGTGTTTAAACAGTTTCAATGCCATTTTACCCCTTTTCCCACTATATATTCACTTCCTCACATCAACTTGGTAGTCGAAGCACATAAAGGTGGATTCCTCTTTTAACCTGAAGCAATATCATCCATGAATGTACAGTAGTCTTTGATGTGACATTCCAGAGGTTTGCCAGAGGTTCCCAGCAAAGGGATGTTATCATCCAGTTACAGTTTCAGTTTTTAGGATATGTTAGCAGCATGTTAAATCATGTTTTGTTGCTGGCAGCTAGATGGCGCTGTGATGTATTTTTCAGGAATTTCTGGTAGAGGGCTGTCTGATGCAGGATATAGGCATCATGGCATGATCCTGGGAAACCTGTGCGTACACTCATGATTCTCCTGTTGGCATCACAGACTACTTGTACATTTAGCAAATGATACTGCTTCCAGGTTTCTACATGAGATTGTTGTTTAGGGACCCGAATTGCGACATGGGTGCAGTCGATGGCCCCCAAAATATTCGGAAATCCTGCTCGTCTAAAGAAATCCACCTTTACATTCCTCCACTCCTGAGCTGTGTGAGGGAAATTAACCTCCATGGCGGTATGAAATAAGTAATTTTTATGTCAACACTGTAAATGAATTTAATTTTCCCACCTGGTCCCGCCTCCCAGCTGCACAGTCCCGCCCTCCAAGCGCATGCTCTTCCTGCCCGGCCGGCATCTGCTTCCCCTGGCTTTGCGTCCCCAACGTTCAGCCGATGCCGGGCATCCCTGGAGAAAGCCGCAGAAACGTAGGGATCACGTAAGACTTGAAACTCCCTGGCAATTCCACCTGGAGTGTGGCTCGGGGTTACCGCTTTTGATATGGCTAATTCACCCCGAGCCACACTCGGCATTACCCCTGGCGAGGTCAGTATATAGTGGGACAAGGTCCAAAATGGCATTTAAGACCTGCATAAACACCCTGGAAACTGTAGGTTGGCTCAGGCCACAAACTAATCCAGAGGTCCTCGGGAACGACCCCCTGCCTAGTATGTATAGAGTGGCCAGGAGGCTGGTAACTTCACACACAGCCTGGCTTCTTTTTTCTTGGGTGCAATTTTGTGGATGACATGACGTGACACGTGGAATTACACTTTAACATTATGCTCCCACGTGTCACCCAGGTTGGTCCGACGCAAATAAAACTGTGGCTGCCAGACCCGTAGAAGACTTGTGACAATGTTGAAGGCTGCTCCTCACCTTCTTGTGGAGATGGAGTACCATTATCCTGTGCAGCAACCAACATTGTTGCAGTTGCGGCCACAACTGCACTTGCAAAAACAACGATCTCCTCCGTAATCATAAATGTCAGAATGCGCAAATGCATGTGCGCGTACATGCGCAAAACATATATGATGCAGTTGGGTGTGCGCAACATGACCTTGTGCAACCCTATATATTTTCAGGGAAGTTCTTAGCCTTTCTGCTTGCAACATTGGTAATTATTAATAAAAAAACAAAAAATTTATTTAGGGTAAGAATTTACTTTATGGTTGTCCCATAACTGTTTTTCTTTTTTCCTCCTAGGATCGCGGATCCTCCCCCATCCAAAAAAACAAAAAACAAAACATCACGCCCCTGGCACCACCACTGGCATTACCACCCCAGGGAATTCTCCAGCCCATAGAGCGGCAGGCAACTCCTTCAGGCCAGCTAGGTTCCCTTGCCAAGCAGGCCAAGAACCATCTAGGCCCCTAGTGGGCCCTCAACCTAGCAGCTCAGGCAGCTTGAGCCAGCCCAGGGATTCTGCTGCCAAAGCAACCAGCTTCACCCCTGAGCAAAATGCAGCCCTCATGTTGTCCTTCATAGAACATTTTCCCCGTCTCCGTGGGGGCTTGCACTCCCAGACTTCCCATGCTGAAAGGCAAGGACTCTGGGAGGAAATTGCCCGGAGGGTTAATGCAGTGGGCAGTACACAACGGACCATTAGCCAGTGTCAAAAGCGTGTGAGTGACATCTTCAGACACATCAAAAGGGTCCTGGGCACAGAGGCCATAAAGACTGGGACCTATCCTCCACACCTTGTGCAGCGTCTCAGGGAGTATGAAAGATCAGCGTTGCCATTCATCGGGCCAGAAAACGTAGGAGGGGACTACCGGGATGACTCCGATGCATCGCAACCGTGTAAGTTCAACCTTTTCAGACAAATGAATAACAGTAACAGTTTAGTAGTATTGTGTGTTTTGCCTTTGTTTTGGGGATATTCCGAGATCGTTTTGGTAAGATGACCTGTTTATTGTAGTTTTGCATTCTTTTGACTTGCATCAACAATTTACGTTTTCTAATGTTTGCCCATAGTTCGCCCTGGGACGCAGCAGTCCCCCCCTCCCCCCTATGCTCAGAGTGATGAGGATGACGAGGATGTCACGCATGTAGAAGATGACACTGGTCCTCCTCCTGGTAAGGTGAACCTTCATGGTAGATCTTGTCATATGTGTAATCTCTCGGATCCCCCACGTTACATTTCACCCATATGTTTGTCTTGGAGTGTTATGGTTTATTGTTTGAACTGATCAATACAGATGATGTTTTCCAACCAAGCTCATTCTATTTCCGGTGTTTTTGGAATATTTCACAGATCCACATCAACAGGAGGAGGTCGCTGAGCCACTGCAGAGAGGCCTGGGGGAGATTCAAGGTAATTTGGTTTGTGTGCGTTGAGCCTTCCAAAAGCTAAATCGGAACCTTCGATCTCTATGTAACATTTTATTGCAGGATGTTTCTGGAAATGTCTGCCTGGTGATTGAGTTAAATACTTAAAAAAGACTCCAATTTCTGTGTAATCCTAAAATTGACTTTAGATATGTGGAGATTTGTCTACACATTCATTTTCATGTCATGTTCCTTTGTAGAACGTCCATGTCCTCTGCTTTGTGGTTCTGGAGAATTTTCACAAGCTGCATCCACCGAGGAGGTAGGCAAGAATTGGTCAATTTTATGTTATATGTGTTTGGGGGTTGGGGGTGAACATTTCCCAATCTGTTGCATTTGTATTTTTTTGGTAGGGTCCCCCAGGTGCCCATTTCAAACCAGAAGATGAATCGCCCGAGGTTTCTGTAAGCAATCCTTGTTGAATGTATGCCTTATTCTTTGGGCTGGGTTCCTATGTTTGGTTTCCTTGATCCATAGACCAACAAACAATTTCGCTTACAAATCTCCTTTCGAATTTGCTTGGTTCCTGTTCTGCTCTTGAATTTAAATGCTTTCTATGGTTCATGTTGTTTCGGATAATGAAGAAACGTGCATAGATTCACTAGATTTGTCCCAATGTCAGGGTACTGTCTACGTGTCATGGTGACCCCAAAGTTATGCTATTTATTTTTGATGTATTTTTCTTTTTTATTCTCTTTTAGCACTCAGTGGATGTAGGTGGATTGGGTGAACCCAGTGTGGCCAGGCAGCTTCTAAACCTCACTCAGAGGCTGGTTGGCCATTGTGATAGAGTGATAGGGTCAAGGATGGATGCCCCAAGGTCCAATGATTTGGGACAGCTCCTTACACTCCTACATGAAACTATCAGCCAGAATCGTCAGGACCGAGAAATTAACCAACAACGTATGGCGAGCATGTATAGTCTTTTCCAGGAACAACAACAACAAAGACATAATGACATGCAGCGTCTGATTGAATCAGTCCAACAACAAACATCGGCCATTTTGGGGGCATACATGTTACGAGTTGATCATCTCTGTAATATGTTCAGTGAATCCCTGGGCCAACAATATGAATTAGGGCAAGCATTTCTTCACACGCTGGGTTTGCAAATCCTACCTCCTGCAGGGCAGGGACCCACCACCAGGTCCAGGCCAAGTTGGACCCGCATCCGTGGCCGTTCTGGTGACGCGGCCCGTGTCCGTGGACGTTCCGGTGAGGCGGCCCGCGTCCGGGGCCGTGCTGGTGAGGTGACCCGCATCCGTGGCCGGGCCCGTGGGGCGGTCCGCGGCCGTGGCCGGCCTAGTGCCGTGGCCCGTGGCAGTGCCAGGGCTAATCAAACACAGTAGGTGAATGCTGGACGCCGGGTGCCAGGTGAGACATGTTTCCTGTCTTATTCTTCAATAAAGTGTACCATCACTAAATGTTTTCATGACACCTACAGTATTTGTTTGGGTTCTCCTGCGTGAAGACGTTTGTTTGGATAAGATAGCTTAAACTCTATTTTGTGTTTGACCAATGCCCACAGGTTAGTGTACCTCACAATTATTCTACACTTCACCTTAATAAGTTTAGTTTGACGTGGTCCAAATACGCTCGAGAAGAAGAATGTGAAAGTTGTCTAAAAACTTTTCTAATCAAGTATGAAGTCTCAACTCAATACTATAATATAGTTGTAATGACCTAAAAAAATACTTACAAAAACATCTTTGTTCAGTAAATTAGCACAAGTATAGTTATTGGTAGGGACCAAATCTGGCACATTTCCCAGACACTTACCTTTACCAGGTAAATGTGCTTGCTGATTGGCCAACTACATGTCCATTGTGTTAGCTGAGATACTAAGCTGCGTACTCGATGCAACACTTGTATGTTACAAGGACGTCGCTAACAAACACAACTATTTTACTTTTAAGGTCAGATTATGTATGCAGAGATGACCAGAGAGAAATGCAGTAATGGACTCTTCCAAGTTCAGAAACAGGTTGGTGTAGTATAAGAGCATGATATATATTTGTATATATTATATTATATATCTATATATTTATTATATATTTGCTGTGCAACCATTGTGTAAAAACTAATCTTCTTTGTTTTTGTTTTGTGAAGGACACCAAGGATGTGTTGGAATGCCTGCTGGGATGTTTTTACATTTGTGTCTTCAAGAAATAAAAAAAAAAAATACATAAAATATTGATTTTCAGTTTTTTTATCCCCCCCCCCAAATGAATTTTTGGTACCAAAACATATCAAAGTATATAAATATTTTCTTAAAATTTAAAAGCTTTTTTTAATTAAAATTAAAATGGCTGGGCATACCCTGGAGAGAGCCTATCCCCTGCTAATGCTCTATTAATATTATTATTATTAATAAACAGGATTTATATAGCGCCAACATATTATGCAGTGCTGTACATTAAATAGGGGTTGCAAATGACAGACTAATACAGACAGTGATACAGGAGGAGAGGACCCTGCCCCGAAGAGCTTACAATCTAGTAGGTGGGGAAAGTAATGACGTTTCAAAAGACAGAAGATGGGTAGGCAAGTGTGAAAAAATGGGTTTTGAGCGCTCTTTTAAATGAGCAGAAAGTAGGAGCAAGCCGAATAGGACGAGGAGACCATTCCAGAGAGTCGGGGCAGCTCTAGAGAAGTCTTGTATCCGTGCGTGTGATGAGGTTATGAGTGAGGAAGTCATTAGTAGGTCATTGGAGGAGCGGAGAGAGCGGCAGGGGGAGTATTTTTTAACCATGTCAGAGATGTAAGTGGGACAATAACTGTGCAGGGATTTGAAGGCAAAGCACAGGAGCTTAAATTTGATTCTAAGGTGAAATGGAAGCCAATGGAGAGAACTACAAAGAGATGCAGCGGACGAGGAGCGGAGGGAAGGATGGATGAGTCTGGCTGCAGCATTCATAATAGATTGTAGAGGAGAGAGTCGGGTTAGTGGAATACCAGAGGGGAGGAGGTTACAGTAGTCCAGACGAGAGATGATAAGAGCATGTACAGGGAGTTTGGGGGTCTCAGGGGACAGGTAGGGGAGGATTTTGGAGATGTTGCGTAGGTGAAAGTGACAGGACCTGAAAATGTTCTGAATATGGGGGGTAAATGAGAGGGCCGAGTCAAAGGTGACACCAAGACAACGTGCCTGAGGGGAGGGGGGAATAACAGTGTTATAACAGTTAGATATATGTCAGGGGGAGATTTGGAATGTGAGGGGGGATGATGAGGAGTTCCCCTTTATCCAGGTTGAGTTTCAGGAATGGGTCAGACATCCATGATGAGATGGCTGACAGGCAGCATGAGACCTTATCCAGGACTGAGGGAGACAGGTCAGGGGGTGGACAGATAGATCTGAGTGTCATCAGCATACAGATGTAAGCCAAAGGAGGATATGAGACTACCGAGAGAGGAGGTGTACAGAGAAAAGAGGACCGGTCCAAGGACTAACCCTTGGGGAACACCAACATGGAGGAGAGTGGGGGAGGAGGAGTTACCATGGAAAGAAACATGAAAGGAGCGGTCAGACGGAAGCAAACCAAGAGAGAGCAGTGTGACTGATAGCAATGGAGCCATGATTTGTATTAGAAGGGGGAGATAACAGTGTTAAAATCAGAAGAAGGATCTAGGAGGCTGCCTCCATTAAGCTTGAACTGGCTGTGTATGTGGAAGAAGACTAAAAAATTAGAGAGGTAAGTACTGAGCAAATGCAATAGTATAATATGCAGCTAGTTCCTAAATGGTACAATACTAAATGAAAGTTGTGTTATGTAGTGCTTTTTGCTGTTTCCACCTATCAAAACAAGAAAGCTGCTTCCTGGGGCCCATGCTCATTCTGGCAATGGAACTAAAGTGATGCAGTTTGTTGGCAATGAAGGTTGTTGCTTTTCACAAGGGTCAAACTGGTGGGGCTAAGTGACATTTACCATTTGGCTTCTGTTCTGTTGGAGCCAGGCCTTCCAAAATATATCCTAGTTTATATTATTTGTCCTAAAGGAATGATCACAAATTGGAAAGACTATGAATACATTCAGACGAGGAACTTGTGTCCTCTGGAGGAAATGGCGGCTAGGCCGCTCCAACAGCTGTAGATTAAAAAAAAACACCATCTATAAAAGTGGTTGGGAGGAATAAAGTACATTTGTAAGGTCACTCAAGGATATCCGATTAAGGCTGAACTTCTAACAGATACTTTTTGTAAATAAAATTGGCTATAACATTTGCAAGTAAGGCACAAATGAACAACTCGTGTCCATTATTCTAGCCAAGAACCTTCATTTGACGCAAAAGCATTAATGGCTTGCAGCTATATGAAGTCACGCTAGATCTTTGTAGTTTTGGTGCACGGCCAACTGCCTGGATGGCCGCTCGACGATCAGCAGCTGCCGTGATGGAGGCTGTAATATAAAAAAAATACAAAACAATAATAATACAAAACAATAATAAAGGTAATAAAATCTAGGAAGTGATAAACAAGTCCAGACAATACTATGTTCCTCAACAAAAAACATTTGACAAGAGACAAGACAAATTGCAATATTTACCCCCACTTCACGGGGGAAATCACGTATCCTCCGCTTCAGGTCGCTTCAAGGGTGCTGTAACTGGCTAACACTTGGGCAACTCCCTGCAGGGGTCCTCTCCATATTCCACTGCTTGGCGTAAATTGACGGCTGATAATCGTACCGCCAGGGAAGCATTGCCTAAGGAAAAAAAAAAGAGTTTACAAACAATAAAACATTATAACGGCGTGATTTTCTGCTGCAAGTTGATGTAGTTTGTTTGCAATTGCAAATGTTAATAATGTGTGTATACAGATAGAGACATTAGTATATATATGTATGTGTATACTATTACTAATAGTCTTCATGATTCAACCCAACTAAGCTAAATCCTAGCTAGATCCTTTGAAGAGCACTAATTAGTCTCCTGGGTGTAAACTCTCTTCACCCCGTTTCTGTTTGAGTGAAGCATAGGAGTCGGACATACATACAATCTAGGGCAAAAATATTGGCACCGTTGTATTTTGGTCCGAAAATCCAGCACATGTTTATTTATTTTGTTGCCAATGGAAGAACACCTCAAAAGAGTAGAAATACAAAAGACTGTCTGAGAGGGTCGAATGATGTGCGTTTCCAGGGTACAGGGGGAAGTAGGGGTGAACCAAATTAAAGAACAACTGAGGGACACCTGTTGCTAACATCTTTTTTGATGGGCAGAGTTGTGCTAAATGGTAAGCAAAGTAGCAACAAAGATTAGGATAACACACCAAACAGGACCCCCCGTCCTACAGGACCCCCCAAAAAAGACATAGGAAAATGCAAGTCAAACAACACTCGTATATGCACATAGTTTTGCGCACAGCTGTTACGAATTCGCCTGTAAATTAGACGTGTGAAACGTGAAATTTGGAAGTTACTTAGTTTTTTGGAGTTGGTCATTCAAAAATCAGTTATTACTATGATCCTTTAGATTTGACTTTGCACACCACAGAACAGCTATCTAATAAAAAAATAAATTAAAACAAAACCAAAAAAAAAGTTTTTACGTTTTTTCATAGATATATTGTGATATGTATTTATATAAAATTATATATATGTATCAATAAATGTATTTTAATATATATTTATATATATACTAAAATATATATATAGTTATTTATAAATATATATATATATCCCTATTTAATGGACAGTGTAGCGTAATATGTTGGCACTATATAAATCCTGTTTGGGAATGATAATAAAAAATATATATATTTATTTATATAGATGCAAAGAAGAATGTGGGTGGATGATCTAGTTCTCTGGCAAAAGCGAGGTCCCGTCTGCGTGAATTTGCATGTATTTATCACCAGGTGTATCCCCGGGTCGGGCATAGTAAGCGTTTGTATAGGCGCCTATATAAACAGCTGAAATCGGTTAACTTTTTCAGAACCCGAAAAGATAAGGTCATTTTAAAATATGCTTATTTCTTAGCACTTATATATACTTGAAACATTTGAACACGTCATACATTTTTATTTAGGGCTAACTGGAAGATGTGTGCTATTTAAAAGAGTGATTTGTTTGGGAAAGATTAAGTTTTAGTGCAAGCTTGCTAGTGTCAAGCTGACAGATATGCGGGCCTTGAAGCGCCATGCCATAAATGTTGGAAGAATACGCCAGCGTATTCTCAGTGGCTTAAAATACATTGACGAATAGGTTAGACGGGTCCGATGTCGGATTGCGAATGCACGCACGAACTTCAGATTTTGCTTTATAAATTAGGGCCAATGTATTCAGTCAGTGTGTGTGTTTCGTACAGATGGATCCAGTAACGGGAACCCACCAGAGAGATGTCCCCGTCATCTGTATTTCCAGTCTTCCATACAAGAAGGTCAGGAGATCCGTCACTACCATCAGGTAGGTGGAATTGAAGAAGACCCCATAAACCTACCAGAGTGATGTCCCCATCCTCTGCATTCCCACAATCTCAAACTATTCATTATCAGGTAGATGGAGTTCAGGGTGCTAAAAACCCACAACGGAGATGTCCTCATTCTCCTTACTCTTGGGATTCACACAGAAAAAATAGGAGTTCCTGTATCATCATCAGGTAGGTGAAGTTAGGGCTCCATAAAACCACCAAAAGATGTCCTTTACAGAAAGCGCCCACCATCATCACATGCTGAAGGCCCCATAAGGGTGTCGAACACTGGAACATGGAGATTATCTATGGGCGCTACAATATGATATCTTCTATTGTTCCATATTTCTATTTTTCTGGTTTAGGGTGAAGATCTGATGGATATAAAAGTTGATGCTAAAGTAGAAGAAGAAGAGACGTCTGTGGGGGATGATCAGCAATATACGGAGGAGGCTGGAATGATGAGGACGTTCATAAAGGAGGACACTCCTTCACAGGTCAGCCATCATATATTCTTCTTTCATCTCTGTTTACTGATTGGTCCAGAGTAGGGCAGGCACTGAGTGATATCAGCCAATGAAAGGGTGACAATAGTCCTCTCCTCCTTGTGGGTGTTACCAGAATCCTCCTCACCTCCCTGGTCAGGTCTGTGTTTTGATATAAGAGATTAGAGTTACATCAAGTTCAACCACTAGGGGAATAAACATATCCCGGATATAGAACCCTATATGACATAGTTGGTCCAGAGGAAGGCAAAAACCCCGGGTACAATTTACTTCAACAGGGGAAAAAAATTATTTCCTGATTCCATGAGACAATCGGATGTTCCCTGGATCAGCAGTCTCTGGTATTTTTACTTTAAATCCTTAATCCCCCGTTATATTCTGTGCTTCTAGAAATCATCCAGCTTTTCCTTAAAGCAATCTATAGTAGTTGCTGAAACTCCTTCCTGAGGGAGCCGATTCCACATTTTCACAGGCCTTACAGTGAAGAAACCCTTATGGCGTTATGAAGTCACTATTTGGAGGCTCCCCCCTTTGATTGACGACCAGATCCCCACGCATGCGCGGTCAGAAGCCGGTAATTTTAGTGGTCCGTGGGACTAAAAAGGTTGGCGACCGCTGCTCTATATTGAACATTTATATATTTATACAGGGTGATCATTTCCCCCTTATACGTCTCTTCTCAAGGGAGAATAGATTCAGTTCAGCTAATCTCTCCCCATAGCTGAGCTCCTCCAAACACAGAAATGGTACTTTTAATCCCAAACTCTATATCGGAGTGTAGATCATGCGCCTTCTTGTCCCCCATTGGTTCCTGCTCCTGATAAAACTATGTAAATGTAGAAGTGATGTGGGAGGAGCTCCAAAGGCCCCAGCTGGTTGGGACCTCCCCAGAGGACTTCTGCTGCCTCCATCTACCTGATCCAGATGGAATGTTGATTTGGGTGAAGTAACCCTCTCATATCCGGCCATAATATTTTTCTATTTTCCAGGACACTCCATGGAGAAACCCTCAATGATCGCCTGACTTTATATCCAGATTATAGAATGGAGGCCATGACAGGAGATTGTGCGGGAGAAGAGACCATCAGCCCAGCTATGGATGAACCATCCGATCCCTCTGACTCCTCTAGTGTAAGGAATGGTTCAAGCATTCTGGAGCAGAAAACATTTTCCTGTCCTTAGTGTGGGGAGAGTTTTAGCTCGGATTTAGGTTTATGTTTACATCGGAGGTCCCACGCCGGTGAGAAACCGTATACCTGTCCTGAGTGTGGAAAAAGATTTACAGATAAAAGTAGTCTTTCTAGTCACCAGAAATCACACAGCGGTGAGAAGCCATTTTTATGTAATGAATGTGAAAGATGTTACTCACACATATCATACCTTGTTGTACATCAGAGATCCCACACAGGAGAGAAGCCATATTCCTGTTCTGCAGAAGTGTGCGGAAAAAGTTATTCAGATAAAAAAGTGTTTCAATTCACCAGAAAACACACACAGGTGAAAAGCCATATTTCTGTGATGAGTGTGGAAAATGTCACTCACACAAATCATATTTTGTTGTACATCAGAAATCGCACACAGGCGAAAACCAAATTCCTGTCCTGAGAGTGGAAAAAGTTATTCAGATAAAAAAACCACAGGTGAAAAGTTATACTCCTGTCCTAGGTGGGGAAATTGACATACAGGAACAATCTCACACAGGGGAGAAACCATATTCTTGTTGGAATATGTTGAACAGGGACGATGCTGTGTTCCTATACTGAGTGAGGGAAAATACATTCACACAACCTTCAGTCTTACTGTACATTAGACATACAGGCAAAAAATACAAAAAGTCAGGTGGGGGGAAGGGGGTCTGTGTGAGAGTGTCAGATTATGGATAGGCAGTACACCACCCAAAGTCCAAGGCTAAGTCAAGAGGAACAACAGCATAACATTAGTCTCTTTGGTGGAGGCATGTGATAGAACCACTACCTGTTCCGGCCAGGAGGGTGCAGGTTTCCTGACGGAGGATTGAAGGTGGGCTTATCAGTCATGCAGACCTCTCCTGACAAACTGATTGGGTGGAGGAGGCTGGATGGCCCTCTCAGTCTTGAAGAGAACCATGTGATCTTCTTCACAAAGTAGAAATGGCCGAGAGTGACTTCCTGGGAGAGCCGGTGATACTGACCTGCAACAAGGATTAAAAAGACCAATTTACGTGTGATACTCTGACACCTTTTCAGTTGTAACATGTTTTATACCGCATTCTGGAAATATCTTGTTTTCCGCAGTTTTTTCTTCAATAAAAGATACTTAGAATATTCTTTGTTAAATGTCTTTGGAGAAATGTATGGATGTGATGATCCCTCTGTAGATGGGAAGTTCTCCACCCGTCTGCGTTTTGTCCCACATAGTCTGAAAATGGCAGAGGATCTCCAAAGGACTTGCTGGATTTCCAATGTTCTGTTTTGTTTACTGACCAGTGACTACTTGTTACGGATAGGACAACAGATTGGTTCGAGTCTAAGAACAGAATCAAATGATGGATGAATCGGTCCAAAATGGAACTGAAACACATCTGAGGAGCACACGAATCTCTCCATTTATATTGTGCAGTGATTAGACTTTAGTCTATCACTCCAAGAGTCCTGGAGGAGATAATTTTGGCTGACAGCTGGGTCTAGCCTGGTCTTCTAACTATAGGGGGTTACTTGAGCTCAAATCCAAACAGAAACACATGGGTGGAGCACAGACATCTTTAGATTTCAATTGTGTATTGCAGGGAAGTGGTCAGATCTCTGTCTGTATTTCCAGGGGTCTTGGAGAAATTGCAAATGGAGTTGAATAGCTGGACCTCCTCTTCACAGCATAGTGGGTTAGCTAGGGCTGGTCTTCACAGCTGTAAAAATATTTTATCTGTGCCTAATCTTTAAAGCTGGATGAGCCAGTTGGCTGGTTAGACAGCCTTGGATGAAAGACTCTATCTTTTAGCAACCAGTTAGTGAATTTCCATCTCAGCACTTAAGGTGAATACAGATAAGCTAGGGAGACGTCACACTTACCTCTTCCTCACTAATGCACAAGCGCCTCTCTCCTGTTCATACGGTCAGTTCTGTCCCTGGGCACGCCTGCTTTACCAAGTTTTATAAGTATTGCCCATCCTGCCGGCCAACCAGGAAATAGCCTCCTAATCAGCCCTGGCTATTTAGCTAGCTAAGACACACAACTCTAACTCTGCTGATCATTTGCTCTACACCTGTTGTTTTATTCAGTGCTTTCCCTGTCCAGCTCCTGTGTTTACCTCTATTGTACAGTCTGGTATTTCCCTGTCTGTTCTCTTGTGCTGTTCCAGTGATTCGCTGTGTCTGCAGTGATCCTTGTGTCTCCTGTTACTTCCTGTGTGTCCTGTGTTCCCCCGTGTCTGTGGTGCCCCTCTGTCACCGGCTTCCTGCCCTGACCTTGGGCTTCCTTGACAATTCTCCTACTTAGTGATTTGGTACGGTGCATCATCCTGCCCACCCTGGTGTGCCCAAAGACTGCAACCTGGCAGTAACCACCATTGCAACATCCTCCCCACCAGAAGCTCTGGAGAAGACCTGGTTGCTGGTTAGATTCTGCGCCTTGGCCCTTCTCAGAGGTCACAGCACTTTTTTGTAAGACGTAGCGCCCCCTAGAGGCTCCATCTCCCTATTCTTGACAGTTTGCATGAACCATGACCTCCTAGACCTCAGCAGATTCAAACCACTTACTTACCCAGAGGTTTGACGCGCAGGAAGCTACTCAAATTCAGGTGTTTCACCGGATCCATGCTCTTACTGCTCACTTCTCTGAGCCAGGCATTTGCACGGGGGACATGGTCCACGGCTCTGGCCAGTGGGTCCCCCTGGCGGGGTCCTTCTCCTGTACCCACTCCATGTTTAGTTTCTCTTTAATGCCATCACCATCAAAATCCGCTACGTGCTGCCTCGTATTACTGAGCCCTTTGACCGCCTTGGTGGGGCAGAGATCTTTACTAAACTAGATCTCCGAGGAGCATATAACCTAATTCAGACCAAGGAGGGGGATGAATGGAAGACGGCGTTTAATACAAGAGATGGACCTTAAGAGTATCTTATGATGACCTTCGGTCTCTGTAATGCTTCAGCTGTTCTCCAACACTTTGTGAATGATGTTTTTTTGTGACCTGCTATACATCTGTATAGTGGTTTACTTAGATGTCTTCCTGATTTCTTCCCCTGATTTGCCGACTCACAGACTGCATTTCCGTTTAGTCCTACAACGGCTCATACATTGTATGCAAAGACTAAGAGGTGCTCCTTGAACTCCCCCAGGTTCCCTTTCTGGGATACATTGTTTCCAAAGAGGGCCTCTCCATGGACCCTGAAAAGGTTGCAGCTATTTCTAAATGGCTACTACCCTGCGGCCTTAAGGCTACTCAGCGCTTCCTGTGATTTACCAATTATTACCGGCAATTTGTTCAAAATAATTTCACGCTGGTCGGTCCCATCATGGCACTGACTCGGAAGGATGCAGATCCTAATAGCCCTCAGAGGCTATTCTAGTATTCCATGCCCTCAAACAAGCTTTTCTTTTTGGTCCCGCTCTGGTTAGGCCAGACGTTACCAAAGCTTTCTCCATTGAGGTTGATGCCTTCTCTATCGGAGTGGGAGCTATCCTTTTCTAGACCCCCAGTGCAGCCAGATGCCCATGTGTGTTCTTTTCTAAGAAGTTTTCCCCAGCAGAAAAGAATGATTCCATTGGAGTCAGGGAACACCCAGCTATCAAGCTAGCTTTGTAAGAATGGTGCTATCCTTTGAAGGGTTCCCCTCACAAGATCAGAATTTTTACAGATCATATAAACCTCCAGTACTGTACCTACAGTCTGTTTGTCACCTCAACCCTCGGAAGGCCCGTTGGTCTTTGTTTTTTTATCAGTTTGATTTTGTCATTACATTTAAACCTGGTTCCGCTAACTCCCAAGCAGACACTCTTTCTCACTCCTTTTATCCACAGGATTCCAAGACTGCTGCAAAGCCAGTTTATCGTCCCTCCAACCCTCAGCCTAGCCTTGACCTCTATCCAGGAATCAGCTCTCCTTCCTGGTAAAACCTTGGTGCCTCCCAAACTTCGTATCAAAATTTTATGTTGGGCACATAGTTCTAAACTTTCTGGTCATCTGGGCGTCCACAGAACCTTTACATTTCTCTCCTGACTGTACTGGTGGCCCAATCTTCATAAGGATGTGACAGACTATAGCAGGATTAGTGAGGCTTTCAGTTATTTCAGTGGAGAGCCACCTAAGAGTTATTCTTTTCAGCAAGTCAAATACAAAAACATGGAATACGGAATACATGTGTTGTGGATGTACACCTATTCTCAACCTTGGTGAACCTGGGTGTCATCTATCTTTGGTTTTTATCACTGATTTTCCTCCTTATGATGACTGTACGGTTATTAGGGTGGTTGTGGATCCCTTTTCTAAAATGGCCCATTTCGTGCCTCTCCCTGCTTTGCCATCGGCGACAGCATTGGTGCCAATCTTTATTCTGGAATTTTTTCAACTCCACGGTACGCCCACTCATATTGTGTCAGATTTTGGGGTGCAATTTACTTCCCGTTTCTGGAAAGGCTTCTTCAAATCCTTGGACAATTCTGCAGATTTCTCCTGAGCTTATCACCCGCAAACCAATGGGCATAAAGAGTCAATTAGTCCTTCAAAATCTTCAAGCCCTGGTATCCACCCACTATGATGACAGGTTGGCTCTGCCACCATTTGACCACAATAATTATGTCTGCTCCAGCACCAGGGAGACTCCATTCCTGTCTACGCCAAACATCCTCGTCTTCCGTCTCCTATACTGTGCTCTGCCAAAGTACCTGCACTTGTGGAGTACAGTGCCCTGCAGAGTAACTTCAACCGTATTTGGGCTTTAACCTCAGAGCACCTAAAGCAGTCGGCTTCTCGTTTCAAGAAGTTTACTGATCGGCATCGCCCTAAGGCGCCTCTTTTCATACCTGGAGATTAAGCCTGACTCTGCACAAAGAATTTTTGTTTCAAAGTGCCCTCTCTGAAGTTTGCTCCACAGTTCATTGGACCTTCTGTTATTTCTGCCAAGCTTAACCCAGTGTGTTAGAAGTTAGGCCTTCCCCCACGTCTCAAGCTGCTCAACACTTTCCATGTGTCTCTACTAAAAACCATTGGTCCTGAACTGCTTATCTCATCCCCCTCCGCAGGCTACTCGTCCACCAGAGTTTTCTCAGGAGTGTCCATCAAATTTTGAATTTCTTGCTAGAAGCTTATGTACCTAATTGACTGGAAGGGTTTTTGTCCAGAGGAAAGATCGTGGGTTCCAGCTGCAGATGTGTCTGCCCCTCTTCTTGCCAAGAAGTTCCATTTTCGCTTTCCTCCTAAACCTGGACCTCGGTGGGTTGGGAGTCCCAGTAAAAGGTTGGTAATGTCACACTTACCTCTTCCTCGCTAAAGCGAAGACGCCTCTCTTCTGTGCACCTTCTCTTCCAAGTTTTATCAGTATCGCCCATCCCGAGATAAGACAAAGTTAGATAGTAGTTGTGATGTACTCCACAGAGAGTATATTTGTCACTTGATTTGGAGTGTAGCTGCACAGGATTTTATGGATGTCAGTCCCCACTTAGTCGGTAGAGCAGTCTACACCAGACTCCGACACCTAAATGACCATTAAGGAGCCATCCCTGGGCACATAATGACAAGTAACTGAGGGGCAGGTAAAGTTGGAGGACCGCTAATAACAGATGAGCTTCAGTTCCACTGAGATCCACAAAGTGCTGGTTTCACTTATTTACAGGGAAAAGCTCTATAAAATCTACAGAAAGGAAGATCAGTGGGAAAAAATAAGTCCTGTCATCAATGATACTGTATGGCAGAATTAGTTCTCTCATCTTGGAGTTCTCTCAAATCTTGGAATTGTCCTGCAACACTTCACAGGCCTGCGGTTCCTCTGAGCTCCACAAGGTGGTGATCTCAGCTATACTACAACAGGAAGTGATGTCACATACAAATAAATATTCAGGGTGAGAGGTCAGCTGGGAGGAAGTAGGGAGGAGACATTGTTAGAACTGGCAGCACAGTAGGTAATATCCTATTATTTTATATTTACACCCTTGTCATGTCCATCCTCATCCTCCATAGTTACTGTGAGGTCTTTAATCTCTAGCAAAGATTGATACACACACAGATCAAGTGTGTAAAATAAAAGTGTTCAGATAAATCTGTTCAGGGTTGTTTGACACCCAGATTTCAGCTTTTCCAATCTCAGAACGGAAGTAGCAATTTTATCAATCTTGGAGTCTTGGACTTTACACATGGCAAAACCAACCACTCATTGGCACACTTACCTCCATCTTCTGCTGTCCCGGCAAGAAGGCCTCACAAAGGACCAGCAGCCAAGATTGGATCCTTGACTGAAAATAAACCTCTTGGCTCCACCAAACTATGGGAGGCCACCAGCATTATAACTATTAAGCACCCCACCGCCATAGGTAGCAAACACAAGGAGGTCCCGTTATCCATGTTTACACAAGGTAGGGAGAGGCAGATTCCTCCAAGCCAAGCTTCACTGTTTGTAGACTGGCTGTATCATTCACCAAATCTGACCGCACACGTCTCATCCTCCATCCAGTTCCCAAAATGGTAGAAAAGCAAATGTTTTACGTGAGTTCCAGGGTTGGCTCCTCTTCTGATTATTCTCCTTTCTCTTCAATATCACTTGCCAATTGCACCAAAACGTTCCACAATTAGGCATGTGTATGTTCAGGCGATTCTCCATCTCATCAATCTGGATGATAGAACTCACCACCTGGAAATTACTTGTTGTCATGCAAAAATATGTTCAAGCTTCTTCCCCTGCTACCTCCGAGTTGGTAATGTGATCAATGACACCAGGACCAATATCATTGCTGCTTCACCTGGACAAATTCCTGCAAATTTCCTGAATGTGCTGAATGTAATGGTAAAGAAGTGTCTGAGGTGCTGCCCCGACGTGCAGGATGCCATGGCCAGAAAGGTCTGCCCCCACTTCAAAAGATCCTACACTGTAAAAAATGTATTTGTGGCCTTACAGAATGGTCAGATATGCCAGGAAAGTATCTGTGACCTTCCAACCCACTGCAATTTAACATTTCATATACTGAAGAACAAAGGAAAGCAAGCTGGGTGGGAAGGAGCCTGCAGGTGGGTGGTGGCCCCTGTAATTGTGACCCAGCTTTGTAGTAACCACCCAAAAACAGCAGGGTGGTTACTGAAAAGTGCTGGGTGGTGCGCCCAGATAAAAAGGGCTGGGGAGAACACGGCAGAGAGATCTAACACTGAAAGAACTTCTCCTTCAATATGAGCAGGTAGATGACTAGAATGCAGTTTAGGCAGATTGAAAAATAATATATTGACCATTAAAATCGAAAAATAAAATACACATATACAAGAAAACCTGCATATTATAGTCATATTAAATGTTAGATATACTCTTCTGTGTAGTCTCAGTCTACTGGACCTCACATTTTAAAGCTTCCTTTTCTATAATTCTGTTCTTGTAGCCTAAAGAATTGATGGATCTGAAAGTTAAAAAGGATGAAGAGAAGACATTTGAAATAAACTACCGGGAGACCCTGGAGGAGGTTGGGATGATGGCTGTAGTAAAACAAGAGGAACCTTGTCTAGATATCATCACAGGTAAGCAAGGAACTCTAAATACAGAAACTGTACAGGTATATAGATTGGTGATTGAGGATAACTTCACATGATGATCCTCATCATCTGATAAACACATAGAGACAATGGGCCTGAGTAATGTAAGCTCGCTGCGCGTATATACGAGCCCATACACGAGGCGTATTTCCACGAGTCGGAGCCGAGTGCGCTCGTACATTCGCCTTCACCTGCCAGCCAGATTCCCGCCCTGATAAATGAGCAATGGGGGTTGAGAATACGCCAATTAGGGTGATTAGTTTGCACCTGTGCGATTAGGTGAGGTCATAGCAATCAATTAGCGCACACCTGCTCTCTGTTCTGTGCACACCTACACTCCATTACAGGTCAATTAGAATCTTTAATACTTCATCTTCTTTTGCATCAGTGCTTTTATGTTACACTCATTCACAAAATTCATTTATTGGTACATTTGTTGCACTGTTTTCAATGGTTTGGCTATTTTTGGTTTGGCTGCAACACTGCAAACTAATTTCTATCAAGCTGTATATATACTAGTTAGCACTTTATAATATTAAAATAATATCACACTATAGTATGAATTGTAAAACATTGTCAGCAAGCATTTGTGATCTGATTCAAATTTCATTCTAGTTTGGTTTTATAGAAATCAAATATTTTAGTAAAGGATTATAGGCAAACATGTTATAATACATGTATTAAGGAACATTTAGTGATTTCACTTGTGTGTGTGTGTCCAGTTCTTTCTGCCTCTCAGTTCTCTCACAATAGTGAGATCTGACAGGCAGAAGGAACAGTACAATACTGGGCATATAACACGACCCCCAAATGATTGGTTAGAGTGGGGGGTCGTCTTATACGCCCAGTCGCCTTATACACCGGAAAATACGGTACATACATACACACACACGCGCATCACACTCCTGAGGTCTGGCGCACAACTATGCGCATCAAACAAGTGAGTTTTAATAAGACAATTGTGCGGTGTTTAGTCAGTCAAACAAATCATAGAAGGAAACCGCTTAGAAACAAACATAATTGAATTTTTATATTGTAGGTCCTGGGAGATTGTAAAGGAGATCACATAAAAACAAACCAAAATGTTTCAAAAACCTTTACTCAAAATAAAGCTATTTGCTAAAAGGTCACATTAAAATATAGAGACCACACAGACACCACTAAAATTACATGATACTAAATTTTACACAAAAAACACATGTAAACCCACACTTGCATATAAAGCTAAATTATTTCAAAAATAGCCCAACAAATATTGCATTCCAAATTTACTTACCAAACCAATTGCTATTTTGCCCTATCAAGGATGGAAATAAGAAAATATTTTTGCAGGACGTATAAAAGTGGTAATAAAGACATAATATTGCAATGAAACAATATGGCCACAAACACAATAACATAGCATTAACATTGACTTTAAAATTGCAAAATGGACATTGAAACATTCGAAGCAAAGTGTGAAATGTAGGAACATAGATTAGGCTAACAAACAAAACAACAAATAAATACAAAGGAAAAAAGCAAGCTAGACATTATGCGCACAGATGCGAAAAATTAACGCGCAATATGGCGTGCACAGTCCATGAAATTTGGCTGTTTTTTTTTTTTTAGTTTGACATTCTGTAATCATTTATTGATCGGATCCTTTAGATTTGTACACCGGTAAACAGCTATTCGGGAAAAACCAAGTAAAAGTAGAAAAGTGATCCTGAAACTTTCTTAAAAAGCTTACTGTCGCTTATAAAAATGCATAAAAACACATATAAATGTGGAAAAAATGTTTACATGCGTTTTTCAAATATATATATATATATATATATAAACATGAAAATACATATATATTTTTAAATATATATCTCAATTTTTAGACTATATTAATATGTATTTATTTAATATAAATATCTACTAGATTGTAAGCTCTTTGGGGCAGGGTCCTTCCTCCTGTATCACTGTCTGTATTAGTCTGTTATTTGCAGTCCCTATTTAATGTACAGCTCTGCGTATTATTAATAATAATAATTAAAATAGTAATTATTAAAGTAAATAATAGTAATTAAAATTGATTTTATATATATATATATATATATATATAATTCTAATGATGTATATAAATATATATGT
>NC_092867.1:58837672-58860960 GCF_032062135.1 Pyxicephalus adspersus
CAGGGACTTTACAGAAGGGCTCACCATCATCAGGTAGGTGGGACTGAGGGCCCCATAAACCCACCAGAGAGATGTCCCCGTCCTCTGTATTCCTGGGATTCCACACAGGAAGGTCAGGAGATCCCTCACCATCATCAGGTAGGTGGGACTGAGGAACTAGAAAGGAAATGTTACGCTACACTTTGGAATGATATTTTTCTTTATGTTTTAGGTTATCAGTGCCCACATTTTAAAGATATTGTTTTCAACCGTTTTGTCGGTTTAGCATGACAAACCAATGGATATGAAAGTTGAGGTTAAAGAGGAAGAAGAAGAAACTAATGTTGACAGTGATCAAGAGTCTACCGAGGAGGTTGGGATGACGGTGATATTTAAGCAGGAGGAAACTTCTCTAGATATTACCACAGGTAAGTAATGAACACTGAATAGAGAAACTTATTATGTATGTGGAATGATGATGGAGGATCTGTAGACCTTCACATCATCAAGTGAGATTACGTGTACAACTTGATCCCTAGATCCCCCATCATCTGATAAACACATAGGGACAATGTATTCAGTCAGTGTGTGCCCCATAAACCCACCAGAGAGATGTCCCCGTCCTCTGTATTCCTGGGATTCCACACAGGAAGGTCAGGAGATCCCTCACCATCATCAGGTAGGTGGAGCTGAGGGCCCCATAAACCCACCAGAGAGATGTCCCCGTCCTCTGTATTCCCAGGATTCCTCACAGGAAGACCAGGAGATCCCTCACCATCATCAGGTAGGTGGAGCTGAGGGCCCCATAAACCCACCAGAGAGATGTCCTCATCCTTTGCAATCCCATAATCTCAACCCATTCCTTACTATCATCAGGTAGAGGGAGTTCAGGGTGCTAAAAACCCACAAAGGAGATGTGATTAGGAGATCCAATACCATCATCAGGTAGGTGAAGTGAAGAGACCCAAGAAACCACCAAGAGATATTCAGGGACTTTACAGAAGGGCTCACCATCATCAGGTTCATGTTGATGAGGGCCCTATAAAGGTTTTGAAGACTGCAACATGTGGAGATTATCTATGACCCCTACAGGATATCGTCTATGTGTCGTCACATCATAAGATGTGTCATATTTCTATTCTTCTGGTTTAGGGTGAAGATCTGATGGATATAAAAGTTGAGGTTAAATCTGAAGAAGAAGAGACGTCTGTGATGGATGATCAGCAATATACGGAGGAGGCTGGAATGATGAGGACATTCATAGAGGAGGACACTCCTACACAGATCAGCACAGGTCAGCCATTATATATTTTTCTGTTATCTCAGATCTCTGATTGGGTCCAGAGAAGGGTGGGAGTTGTGATATCAGCCTATAAAAGGGTGACAATAGCCCCCTCCTCCTTGTGAGTTTGTGAAGAATATGCTCCTCCCAGTCCCCCATTGGTTCCTGCTCTTCAACAGAGCTATGTAAATGTAGAAGTGATGTGGGTGGAGCTCCAAAGGCCCTATGACTGAGGAGGGGAGGAGTCTCTGCTGGTTGGGACCTCCCCCGAGGACATCTGCTGCCTCCATCTACCTGATCCAGGTGTAATGTTGGTTTGGGTGAAGTAACCCTCTCATATCCGGTCATTATATTTTTCTATTTTCCAGGACACTCCATAGAGAAACCCTCAAAGGATCGTCTGACTTTATCTCCAGATTGTAAAATGGAGGCCATGACAGGAGATTGTGCGGGAGAAGAGACCATCAGCCCAGCTATGGATAGACCATCCGATCCCTCTGACATTCCTAGTGTGAGGAATAGTTTCGGCATTCTGGAAGAGAAAACATTTTCCTGTCCTGAGTGTGGGGGGAGTTTTAGCTCTGATTTAGGTTTATATTTTCATCAGAGGTCCCACACAGGGGAGAAGCTCTATTCCTGCCCTGAGTGTGGAAAGAGTTTTTTTTCAAAAAAAAACCTGGTTAGACATTACAGATCTCACACAGGAGAGAAACCATATACCTGTCCTGATTGTGGGAAAGGCTTTTCAGATAAAATTACTGTTTCCAGGCATAAAATTATGCACACAGGCCAGAAGCCGTACTCCTGCACTGAGTGCGAGAGAAAATTTACACACAAGTCCTCACTTACTGCACATCAGAGACTGCACACTCGTGAAAAGATTCATTCATGTCCTGAATGTGGGAAAGATTTTCTTTATCAATCAGTCCTGGTCTCGCATCTGAGGACGCACACTAGAGAGAATTTGTACTCCTGTACCGAGTGTGAGAAAAAATTTGTATACAAGACCAAATTTACTGCACATCAGAGGCTACATACTGGGGAAAATATTCATTCCTGTACGGAACGTGGGAAAGATTTTCTTCATAAATCAGAACTTCTTGTGCATAAGAAGTCACACACAAAAGAGAGGTCACATTCCTGTACCGAGTGTGGAAAAAGTTATTCATACAAAGCCGATCTTCTTGCACATCAGAGAAGGCATGTGGTTCAAAAGACTCATTCCTGCCATGTGTGTGGGAAATGTTTCTCTTCTAAACGTTCACTGGAGACCCATCAGAAATCTCACACAGGGGAGAAGCAGTATTCTTGCCCTGAGTGCGGGAAATGTTTTTCGTACAAATCAGAGCTGATTATGCATCAAAGATCCCACACGGGTGAAAATCCATATTCCTGTACTGTGTGTGGGAAATGCTGGGAAACTCCATCACAGCTTGTTAGACATCAGAGATCTCACACCGGTGAGAAGCCGTATTCCTGTCCTGAGTGTGGAAAATGTTTCTCGCTCAAATCAAACCTTGTTATACATGTGAGGTCTCACACGGGTGAGAAGCCGTATACCTGTCCCGAATGTGGAAAAAGGTATACAGATAAAAGTAGTCTTTCTAGGCACCAGAAATCTCACACCGGTGAGAAGCCATATTTCTGTGATGAGTGTGGGAAATGTTACTCACAGAAGTCAGACCTTGTTGTACATCAGAGATCTCACACAGGAGAGAAGCCATATTCCTGTCCTGAGTGTGGAAAACGTTATTCAGATAAAAAAAGCCTTTCTAGTCATCAGAAATCGCACACAGGTGAGAAACCATATTTCTGTGATGAGTGTGGGAAACGGTTTTCTGGAAAAAAAAGTCTTTTGAGACACCACATATTGCACAGAAGTAAAATTCTGCATTCTTGTCCTGAGTGTGGAAAAGAATACAAAGGAAAATTAGGGCTTGTTCGACATCAGAGATGCCACGTAGGGGACAAACCATAATCCTATGTGTGGAAAAATGAAAGACTTTCAATTATAAAACATCAGATATGCCACACGGGAGAAGCCGGATTCCTGCTTTGGGTGCAGGGAAAGTTTTTTATGGAAGTCTCACCTTGACATACAGCAACAATCTCACTCCGAGGAGATACCACATTCCTGTCGTGAATGTGGAATACGTTTTAGATAGAAATCCAATCTTTGTAAACATCAGATATGCCACACAGGGACAAACCTGTATTCCTTTACTGAGTGATGGAAAATATGTTTACACAACCTTCGGTCTTACTGTACATTACACATACAGGAAAAATACAGAAATCAGGTGGGGGAAGGGGGTCTGTGTGAGAGTGTCAGATTATGGGTAGGCAGTACACCACCCAAAGTCCAAGGCAAAGTCAAGAGGAACAGCAGCATAACATTAGTCCCTTTGCTGGAGGCATGAGACAGAACCAGTCCCGGCTGCAGAACCAGACCTCCCCAAACAAACTGATTGGAAGGCTTAGACTTGAAGAGAACCTGCAATCTTGTTCACAAAGTAGAAATGGCCGAGAGACACTTTCTAAGAAAGCCGGCGACGCTGAAATAGACCTAAACTTCAACCACAGAACTCAGACCTGTAACAAGGATTAAATAGACTGACTTATGTCCTTACCCTGACACCTTTTCAGCGGTCACATCATTTTTTATACCGCATTCTGGAAACATCTTTTTGTGCAGTTTTCTCTTCAATAAAAGTTATTTATAATAATCCTTGTCCAAGTGAAGTGTCTTTGGAGGAAATGTATTGATGTGACGATCCCTCTGTAGGTGGGAAGTTCTTCACACGTCTGTGTTTTGTCCCACAAAATCCAGAAAATGGCAGAGGACCTCCAAAGGACTTACAATGTGGTGTTCTGTTTACTGGCCAGTGACGCTTACTAATTTTCACTGGCAGCCATCGTTACTGATAGGACAACACATTGGTTCGAGTCCAGAATCAAATGAGGGATGAATCGGTCCAAATCAGAACAGAAATACTACTGGGGAGCACAAGAATCTCTCCAAGAAGCTCGACTTGCCACCAGAGGTCTGGGCTGACAGCTAGGTGAACTATCGGCCTGGTCCTTACAGGTCTAGCTGGGCCTGGTCTTCCAAGCGTAGTGGGTTAGTTGGGCCCAAATCCAAACAGCAACACATCTGTGGAGCACAGATATCTCTACATTTCTATTGTCGGGAATTGATCAGATCTTAGTCGTTATTTCCAAGGGCCAAGATAAAGTTTAGCTTGCAAATGGAGTTAGGTGGTCCAGATATATCCTGTCCTCACAACTGTCCAGTGTAAATATGTTATCTGTTCCCGGTCTTTAAATCTAGTTGGTCAGCCTAGGCTGAGAGGTTCTGACTGTGGGCCACTAGATAGTGAATGTCCCAAGCACCTATGGTGAATACAGATAGGCTAGGGAGACAGAAGGTCAGCTAATATTTGTGATGTACTCCATATTGGGAATATTTGTCATTAGGTTCAGGGTGTAGCTGCACAGGAACTTCACAGGTTAGCTGTCCTCACTTTGCTGGTAGAGCAGTCCAAATATAAACCCAGACAATGGTCCCTAAGGTGCCTTCACTGGGTAAATACTACATGACATGTAACAGATGTTACTCTTGGGGGCAATAGGAGGACTGCCAATCTACTGCCAAGACAAGATAAACTACAAGATTGTTTTTTAATGTAATAAAATTATTTGTAAAAAAATACGGGAAATGTGAAAATAAGTTGGGTTTATGGGGAGTTCACATGGGTGACCTTGGTAATATTAGAATTGATCCAAAATTTACATTCGAGCTTTGGGACAACACATTTGACACAAAACATGCGGTAGAATGAAGACAAAGAAAAGGGAAGAAAGGAGAGGCATCTGGGCATAGAGGTGTTCCTAGAGAAGAGAAGTAACCACACCAGAACCCTTCCAAAGATGACAAGTCTTTGTTCCACCGTGACATTTTTCAAGGCTTCTAAGGTCCAAGAGATGAAACCAGGACAAGAAGTCTCTTTGGAAACCAAACAGTAAATCTGACTGGTAAAACAGTGATATCACATAAATAGGAACTTGTCCTCATCCTCCATAGTCATTACAAAATCTTTTATAACCAGCTGATGCTCAGAAGAGTATTAGAGCAACTTTCCACAAGTATAGAGTTTAATCTCTGCCATAAACGAAAAGTATTAAGATCACCCAAGGGAAACAATTACCTATGTGCAAGTCTGTAAAATCACCATTAGGTAGGTTTCAATTCACACAATGAAAATGAGTAAAATGTGGATGAGACACATTCACCTTTATACAGTTAGGTCCATAAATATTTGGGCAGAGACAACTTTTATTCTAGTTTTAGTTCTGTACATTACCACAATTATTATAATTGAAACAACTCAGATTGACCTGCAGACTTTCAGCTTTAATTCAGTGGGTTGTACATAAACATTGCATAAAATGTGAGGAACTAAATCCTTTATTACACAATCACTTCATTTCAGGGGCTGAAAAGTATTCGGACAAATTGGAAAGCTGAAAATAAAATGTTCATTTCTAATACTTGGATGAAAACTCTTTGCTGGCAATGACAGTCTGTAGTCTTGAACTCATGGACATCACTAGATGCCGGGGTTCCTCCTTATTATTGCTCTGCTAGGCCTTTACTGCAGCGGCTTTCATGCATCTGAGTTGTTTCATTTAAAATTATTGTGGTCAATTATACCTGGTCAATGGCAGAGAGATATCCGTAACCTCGTCCACAATCTTTTCTCAAACTGCCTTGCGTCCCTAACACCCGCTCTCTCCAAAATCCCCTCCCCAGATGAAGCTGCCACCATGTTAAACCTCTCTTTCCCTGGCTTTGGATAATGTCGCTCCTGGCACCTTCCGCTACCCCCGCCCTGCCAACCCCCGACCCTGGCACAACAATCACACCAAACAGCTACATGGACTTCAAAGCCCAGCTACAAAGCTTTAACACAGAGCTCACTGTCACCAAGCAAAATTATTTCTCTGCTGTCATTTCCTCTGAAGCCTCCAACCCACGCAACCTCTTCTCTACAATTACCTCCTAAACCCCACACCTGCCCCCCCACAACATCCTTTCAGGATTCTTTACAATAGGGTCATAATATCCCTAAAGCTGCGTACACACTTCTAATTTTTATCGTTGGAAATGAACAACGAACGAACGGCGAACGATCGATTGGGCAAAAATTGTTCGTAAAAAAAGTAACCAACGACGCCGACGAACAAGGATAGTCGTTGGACCGGCGGATCGGATTGGACGACGATCGTTGACCATCTATCGTGTGTACGGTTGTTCTTTGATCGTCCATGGTCTGAGCATGCGCGGTGAACGAACGTTCGCTCACTTCCTGTGGTGCACGTCACTTCCTATATCGTTCAAACGATCGCATCTATCGTGTGTACAATATCTGCGAACGATTGTGTCGTTATCTGTATGTACAGGATCCGTGCTATACGATTGTTCGCAGATATCGTGCAGGATCGTTCGTCGTTCGTTTACCAACGATAATAATTGGAAGTGTGTACGTAGCTTTACTATCAGGTAGGTGATAGTAAGGCTCTGTATGGAGAGAATGGAAATGTAACCCTAGGCTTTGGTATAATATTATTCCTTTTGTTGGTTTAGCATGACAAACCAATTGATATGAACATCAAATTAAATAGAAAGGAGACAAATGTGAGGTGTGATCAGTAGTCTATGGAAGAGGTTGGGATGATGATGATGAAAGGTAAACAAAAGGAATCTTCTGCACATATCACCACAGGTAAGTAATGAAAACTGCATAGAGAAACTCTCTGGTAATGTGGATTTAAGACCAAGGACCTGTAGACCTTCACATGACCAAGTGAGGTCTTACAACTTTCTCAAATTTAATGTAAAGGAGTAATACAGGGAGCCCACCTAAATCTTCAAAGTCTGTGTGTGTGTTTACTACAAATGGATCCAGTAAGAGGAACCCACCAGTAGATTTCACGCAGGAAGATCAGGACATCCCTCACCATAATCAGGTAGGTGGAGTTGAGGACCCCATAAAGTGATTGAACACTTTGCATATACAGATTATGTGTGGCCCCTACAATATATTTTCTAGGTGAGGTCACATGACAATTTCTGCATTCTATTGGTTTAGAGTGGAGATCTGATGATCATGTAAGTTAAGAAGAGAGACGTCTTTGAGGGATGATCAGCAATGCACGGAGAAGTCTGGAAAGATGAGGATATTCATAGAAGTGGACACTCCTACACTCCTCCTCCTGATCAGCACAGCTCAGCCATCATATTTTCTTGTGTCTTGCACACTAATTAGTGATAAGTGATATCAGCCAACAATAGATTGATAACACTGGTCAACAAACATTTTCTTGCCAAACACATTAAAGTCGTTTTAGGTTATGTTTGATGCAGATTCCACATATGATATTGGTTTTGCTAGAATAGTTCTAGTTTTTGAAATAACTACCTCAATAATAACCTCATAAACAACTAATGAAACTATTCAAAATTAAACTAGATATGCCTATGTATACAAAATCAAATTTTTGAAATACCTAATGTCAATATATTCTATATTCAGTATATTTACAGAACTAATCACAAAGAAGTCATTGATAAGCTCAGTTTGTATGGTTTCCTTTTATGCTGATCATCAGGACAATCACGGCTCCAGCAGTAGTCTGCCATCATGTGTCTTTCCCATCTGATACCTTTCTTCCATCACCTTTATACATTGATGGAACCTCTGCCCTTGTTCCTCACTGATATCACCAAGGTTTTCTGGGAACGTTTCCAAACGCAGACAGTGTACCTTTATATACTCATAGTAGCGCCCAAATTTTTTAGGTTTAACAGCAATTTTGTACAGTTTTTCATAATTTTGTGTTTTATGGTTACCTTAGAAGTTCTTTACAACCATGACATAGCTGTGCCAGGCAGAAGCTTCAGTAGCAGTCATGTAACTTGTGAAATTTGAATCATTTATCAGCTTACGAATCTGGGGTCCATCAAAAATTCCTTTTAAATTTTCAGTACTCACTCCAGGGAAGAATCTACAAATGTATTTGAAGCAATCACCGTCTTTGTTCAGAGCTCTTACAAATTGCCTTAATAATCCCAGCTTTTTGTGGAGTTGGAATGAGTTTTTCTTTGTCAACCAATGGCTGGTTACTGTCACGCATGGAGAGACATGACCACTAGGGGGCGTATGGAGGTGGTGTGACCCCTGAGAAGGGCCAAGGCGCAGAGCCATAACCAGGTTTTCCCCAGAGCCTCTGTTGGTGAGGATGTTGCGCTGCAGGTTAGGGCCAGGTTGCGGTCCTTGGGCACACCAAAGTGGGCAAGCACGGTACCAAACCACCAGGCAGGAGGATAGTCAAAGAAAGCCAGGAAAGCAACAGGAGGCATAGGAAAAGCAGGGATAACCACAGGCAGACAGGAACAGCAAAGGGAAGTTGGCTGGGAACTAACAGACTAGACAATGAAGGGTTAACACAGGAGCTTGACACAGGAAACACTGGATTAGGCAGCAGGTGTACAGGAACTAGTTCACAAAACTAGGGAGCTAGGCACTGAGAGCAAGCTAAATAGCCAGGGCTGGTCAAGCGGCTACTTCCTGATTGGCCAGCGGCATGGACAGAGTCGATAAAACTGCCTGCATGGGCAGGGGAGAGATGCCTTTGTTTTAGTGAGGAACAGGTGAGACATTACTTCCCCCCCACCTTTATACGGGGCCTCCCCATCCGCCGGGGTCCAGGTTTAAGGGGTAAAATGAAGATGAAACCTCTTGGCAAGAAGAGGTGCAGACACATCTGTAGCTGGAACCCACAATCTCCCCTCAGGACCAAAACCTTTCCAGTTGATTAGATACATGAGCTTTTTCTGAGAAGTTTTGGAATCCAAAATTTGATGGACTTCATATTCCTAAGAAGAAGAGTTTGCAGGAGTAGATCGTGGAGAGGGATGAGAAAAGTGGTTCCGGACCAACGGCTTAAGTAGGGAGACATGGAAAGCATTGGGCAGCTTGAGATGTGGAGGAAGGCGTAAACTTATTACAAACTGGGTTAACCTTGGCAAAAATGACATACGGTCCGACAAAACAAGGAGAAAACTTTAGAGAAGGTACCTTGCAACGAATATTCCTGGTGGATAGCCAGACTTTGGCAAAGCGGAGAGAGGTACAAAGTGGTCCATTTTAGAAAAACGATCCACGACTACCCAGATAACCGTACAGCCATCTGAAGGAGGGAGAACCTTAATAAAGTCCATGGATAGATGACACCAGGGTGCTGTGGGAATAGGTAGTTGAAGAAGTGGTCCTGCAGGGGCACAGGTGGCAGACTTTGAGCACAGACAGCACAGGTCTTGCCTTAGTCTGTCACATCCTTATGAAGATTAGACCACCAGTACTGTGGAAAGAGAAATGTGAACGTTCTATGCACGCCCGGATGACCAGAAAGTTTGGAATCATGTGACCATCGTAACATCCTTGTGAAGTTAAGGTGGCACCAAGGTTTTGCCTGGAGGAACAGCAGACTCCTGAGTCGAGGTCAAGGCTAGGATGCAAGCTGGAGAAATGATAAATTCTGGCTCCACAGCAGTCTCGAAATCCTGTGAGTCAAAGGAGCGAGCAAGAGACTCAGCTCTGGAGTTAGCAGAACCAGGTTTGAACATAATGATAAAATCAAACCGAGAAAAGAATAAAGACTAACGAGCCTGCCGGGGGTTGGGTTGGTGAGCTGAATGCAAGTACTAGAGGTTTCTGTGGTTAGTAAAAATAGTCATCTTGTGAGCGGAACCCTCCAAGAGGTATCGCCATTTCTCCAGAGCTAGCTTGATGGCTAGGAGCTCCCTGTCCCCAATGAAGTAATTCTTTTCTGCTGGGGAAAATTTCCTTAGGAAGAAGGCACAGGGGGATCCGGCTCCAATGGGGGTCTGGAAGGCTATAGCTCCCACTCCGACGGAGGAGGCATAAACCTTAAAAGAGAAGGGCTTGGTGACATCTGGCTCAACCAGAGCTGGGTCAGAAAGAAAGGCTTCCATTAAAGAATGGAAGGCCTCAATAGCCTCAGAGGGCCAGTTCCTAGGGTACGCATCTTTCCAGGTGAGAGAGGGCTGTGATGGGAGCTACCAGAGTGTAGTAATTTCTGATAAACTGTTGGTAATAGTTTGTAAATCCCAGGAAGCGCTGAGTAGCCATAAGATCGGAAGGCAGAGGCCAGTTAGAAATAGCTGCAAATTTTTCCGAATCCATGGAGAGGCCTTCTTTGGAAACTATGTAACCCAGGAAGGGTACCTGGGGAGGTTCAAACATGCACTTCTCTACCTTCGCATATAGTCCGTTGTTTCTTTGCCATTGTAAGACCAAGCAAACATGTTGTCTGTTAGTAGGCAAATCAGGGGAAAAAAACAAGATGTCATCTAATTACATTACAACACAGATGTATAAAAGGTCTCGAAACACCTCATTAACAAAATACTGGAAAACTGCTAGGGCACTGCAGAGACCAAAGGGCATCACAAGGTATTCATAATACCCATCCCTGGTGTTAAATGCGGTTTTCCATTCATCCCCCTTTTATCCAGATTAGATTATATGCACCTCTGAGGTCTAGTTTGGTAAAGATCTGTGCACCACGGAGATGGTCAAGGAGCTCAGGAATAAGTGGCAGTGCGGTTTTTTATGGTGATGGCATTCAAGCCCAGGTAATCAATGCATGGCTGGAGAGTCCCATCCTTTTTCTGGACAAAGAAAAACCCTGCCCCAGCAGGGGAAGAGGACTTACGGATAATAACTCGCTCCAGATTTTCTTTGATATACTAACCCATTGCCTGGGTCTTAGAGAGAAAACTGAGAGGGTATACTGGAACTCTTGGAGGTGTGGAGTTAGGAACAAGGTCTATTCCACAGTCGTAGGACCGATGAGTCGGTAGTTGCTCAGCCTTGCGCTTGGAAAAGACATCCTTGAAATCCTTATATTGACTGGGAATAGATGCTGCAACCTCAGGAATACGGAGAGCAAGACACCTGATAGGTATGAGCTTGGTCAGGCATTTGGAATGACACAAGGGACCCAAGCCAATATCTCAGGAGTAGACCAGGCCAGCACTGGGGAGTGTAGTTTAAGCAATGGGAGGCCAAGAATGACTGCAGAGGTAGCTTGAGGAAGCACAAGAAAAGTTATGGTTTTGTGATGTAGCACACCAACAGACATTTTAATGGGTCTAGTTTGGAAGCCGATAAGTCCACATGAAAGGAGGGTCCCATCCACCGCAGAGGCTGTGATAATGGCTCAATAGGCCAACCACATTCCTTGAGGAGGGTGGCAGAAATGAAATTTCCAGCTGCTCCAGAATCACTGAAGGCTTCATGGGCAAGTGTGGAGGTGTTGTGGTGAAGAAGAATGGCTATGGAGGGTCACTGATTGCAGGGGAGAGAAGAGTGACCTAGCATACCCCCTTAGAGCATGCTAGGCATTGAAGTTTCCTGGCCTCTATGGACAAGATTTGATTAAATGTCCCGTCTGTCCACAGTAAAGGCAGAGACCAGATGAGAGACGCCGGGACCTCTCCTCTTGGGATAGGCTTGATCAGCCTAGCTGCATAGGTTTGTCAGACATAGGTGTTTGCAGAGGCCGCTGAAAGGAGGGCGATTTCTCCTGGAAACGCTCTTGAAAGTGGATGTCTATCTGGATGGCCAAGGAGATCAGATCATTCAGAGACACACTGATTGATGAAGCCAGAGGTTTTGGGGTCCCCAGAAAATCGCTGTGGAGGCAATTAGTTTAATGCTGAGGCTACAGTGAGGCCAGGAGACTGGACCTGGGCAGGTGGTTCAGCCGATGCACTGGGAGAAAGGAGCAGTTGATCCAGGCGAGCAGAAAGTGCATGAAGTGGGTGAAGCACCTGGATTTGGGTAGCTTCCTGGGCATTGAGCCTCTGGGACAGTAGCTGGTTGGGGCCTGCTGAACATATGGAGCATTGGTGTTCATGATAGCAAAGCTTTTGTAAGACCATTTTGATATTTTCATATTCTTCCATGACTAATTGGAATTGATGCATAGCAGTTGCCTTTATGCAGTAAAACAGATTTCAAACTTCGAGTGGAACTGTCTATAAAAAGCCGCTAGTCTTCTGCTCGGTATTCTGTTACTCTTATATGGGCTAGTAGTCCAGGGATGTTAGAACAGTACACAAAGTCTCCATCTTCACTGAAATATGGTCCGATTGTCACCTCTTTTGTCCTATAAACTATTATTTTATCTTCCGGTCTCAGACAGTTCTTTTCCTTTAGCCTAGATACTAAAAGTTCAGATGTTTGTTGTGACAGGTTTAGGTCACATATTTAACTTCTGTTCTCAGACAGTTCTTTTTTTTAGCATGGATTCGAAATGTTTAGATGCTTGGTTTGACAGACTTAGGTCATGTAAATCATTGAGCTCCTCTTAGGAGGAACTGCTAGTTTGATGAAACACTTCCTTCATATTCACTGCCAACTCCTGGATTACACTCCAAACCCTGTATATCCTCCATGTCGGATACAGGAATATCAGGGAGTGTACTGAACACTGGTATGGGAACATCAGCACCATGCCACACAGGTCATTTTGCTGATTCCAAATCAGGGTATTTCAACTTGTTTTTGAAACCTTTTACATTCAAAGCACAAAAATAACAATCATTATGATAATTTTTGGGCTCCTGCCATACCATAGGTACACCAAATTTCAAACTTTTCAGTTTTCCATTTTTCCACTGTCGTAGACAATCTACACAAGTTTTGCATACCATATGGGGAGCCCAATACTTATCTTGGTCCCCTGGTTTATTACCAAAATATGAAAGATATGCTTGTTTCACAAATTCTGAAATGCTTCTTCTCTGTTTTTGCTGAGATTGTTCACCACAAATGTATCAAAATACATTCGGGTCATTTAAACAACTTCTTGAAGAACTCATATTTCTGTAAAAAAATAGAAAATGTATGAATAAAAGGAAGACAAGTGAAAGTTTCATGAAAATAATTCTACATTTAATATACAAAATGCAAAACATGGGTGTAAATAAAGATTGTTAATATTATGCTGTGTTAACATTTGTTGTTGCTAAAATCATCTATTCCGATTTCGGTATCACAAGAACTAGAGCCGATTCAATGAAACTCATGTAATTTCTAGATTCAGCAGATATGAAATAGACTAAATATATTGAAAAATCCTTGGCAAGTGAAAAGTCTAAGTAAATGTAGTAGGGATGTGGGAAGAGCTCCAAAGGCCCTATGACTGAAGAGGGGAGGAGTCCTAGCCTGTTGAGACTAGTGTTGGTGTTCGAATTCGGGTTGTTCTTATATTCGACCCGAATATGGCTGTTCGAATTCGGATAGACCCAACCCAAAAAATAAAGTAAAAATTTATCTTAAATTAATTTATTTGTGTGTGTTTTTATTTTACCTCGTTTTTTTTTTATTTTCTACAAGTTATCCGACAATGACATTATGAATCATGTCATTGTGGGATTCCCGGACCGTGGGAACTTTGCGGTTACAGCTAATTGGAAATTGAGAAATAGGAAACCCTGATGACAGCTCAAGCATCATCAGGATTTCCCTTTCCTCAGCCAATCAGGGAGCAGAGCTTTACTATGCTGACAGCTGCGCTCTCCTGATTACTCCCACAGCCCTAGAGATACTGAGACATGTTTTACAGATACAGAACACATGTCACAGCTTCGACATGTGTTCCGTATCTGTAATACATGTCACAGCTCCTCTAGGGCTGTGGGAGTAATCTGGGGAGCAGAGCTGTCAGCAGAGCTCCGCTGACTGCTCTGCTCCCTGATTGGCTGAGGAAAGGGAAATCCTGATGATGCTTGAGCTGTCATCAGGGTTTCCTATTTCTCAGCCCATCACAGAGCACTAGAGATGAATGGGCACAAGTCTCCCATTCATGTTTAGTGCTGAATGGCTGAAAAACGTAAAACCTCAGCCAATCACTAGGCACTAGGGGTGAATGGAGAGGCTTGTCCTCATTTAACCCCTAGTACCCTGCGATCTCTCACTGTCAGGAGGATTTCCAGGGCTGTGTTCATTGCAGCCCTAGAAATCTTCCTGTCATTGGGATAACCTGTAAAAAAAAAAGTTTAATTACACAAACACATTAATAAAATAATTAAAACATTAAAGCCTAGTTCTATATTTTACATATATTTTAACCCTTTCAGGTAATGAGTAAGGGGTTTTATGTACCCCTGTAATCATTCCCCAGGTTGGGGTGGTGGAGATCTGGGAGTCTCCTTATTAAAGGGGGCTTCCAGATTCCAAAGTCCTGCTAAAAATGTTTATAAAAGCCCCCATTGTGTTCAATGGAAGCTTTCATAAAAGCTTTAAAATGCTTGAAAAAGTAAAAAAAAAACTGGGCTTTCGTGTTTGTATGATCAGGCAGGTCAATATTGCAGAAAGGGATCTTACCTGTCTGATCACTTTTCTGGCAAAAACCAGACCTTCACCCCTCCACCTGAGCCCCTTTCCCATGGCCTAGTATTGGTGTGGGGTTATGTGAGTGTTACTTAGAATCTGGAATCCACTTAAAGCAAACCTCACAGTGGTGCTGCCTATGTCAGTTTGCACCAATGAAAAAATAAACACTCGCCCAGGGTCTCTAACCAGTTATTCAGTGTCTTGTCTTCTGTGATTGGTTGATGCTGATGTCATAGACATGGATCATGTCAACCAGCACAAAAAACAGAATAAGGACCCCATTTAACTGCCAATCAGACCCCTGCAGTGTCATCATCATCCTCATCTGTAGAGCTACGTACACACATCAGATTTTTATCGCCCGATAATCGGCATTGGCCAATTATCGGGCGAAAATCTGCCGTGTGTACAGTTGGTGTCGTCCATCGTCCGAACGACCGTCCTGCCGGATCCACGGACGATGGACGACAACCGATCCTAATGAAAGGGAAGAGCGCGCAGCAGGGTGCCGCTTTCCCCCTCCCCTCTCCATAGGGCATGAACGTGAAAGATCCTTTCCAACGACAAAAATTGCAAGTGTGTACGCAGCTTTAGGCTCCTCATCACTCTAATCTGTTTTATCTTCATACCCTGCAGTCATCCCATATGTGGAGTGCATTGGCCCTGATCTGCATTGTCCCCCTCCCCACTCACATTCCATGGAGCGCATTGACCCCCCTACTGTACCCTATATTACCACACAATAGGAGTGCACCCCATCACCTCTCTCCTTTTCCTGTACCCCCATATCACCTCACAACAATAGGAGTGCACCCCATCACCTGTCTCTCCCCTCCTGTACCCCCATATCACCTCACAACAATAGGAGTGCACCCCATCACCTGTCTCTCCACTCCTGTACCCCCATATCGCATCACAACAATAGGAGTGCACCCCATCACCTGTGTCACCCCTTCCTGTACCCCCATATCACCTCACAACAATAGGAGTGCACCCAGTCACCTGTCTCACCCCTCCTGTACCCCTATATCAGCTCACAACAATAGGAGTGCACCCCATCACCTGTGTCACCCCCTCCTGTACCCCCAACTCACCTGACAACAATAGGCATGCACCCCATCACCTGTGTCACCCCCTCCTATACCCCCAAATAACCTCACAACAATAGGAGTGCACCCCATCACCTGTCTCTCTCCCTCCAGTACCCCCATATTACCTCACAACAAAACGAATGTACCCCATCACCTGTCTCTCCTCCTCCTGTACCCCCATATTACCTCACAACAATAGGGGTGCACCCCATCACCTGTCTCACCTCCTCCTGGCTCCCCCATATCCCCCTACTTAACTACCAGTGCGCCCTATAATAAGGGGATGACACCCCAGAATTAACAGACATGTGGCTTTTCTGCTGTGTGAGGAGCCTGGGAATCCATTTTTCTATCTCTGAACTGCAGTTTCCCGGTATTCAAGTTTGAGCCATGAAGTCCCGCCCACTTCCGGTTCGTTGCCGTCACTTCCGGGTCCTTGTACTGAATGGTAACTAGCAGTTACCGAAGTGTGGAAGTAGAGAGGAGACATTGCTGGAACTGGCAGTAGAAGAGGTAATAATATCTTAGGTTTATATTCAGTCATGTCTAGCCTTTCCTCTGTAGTCACTGCCACATCCTTTATCTCCAGCAGATGCAGACATTTTCCTCTGGAAGTTCAGTCATGCTATCTAGATAAACTACCATACATAAGTGTAACATGAAATGTGTTTTGTGAACTCACAGTGTCCCACACACAGCTAATAATGGACAATTATTGGGGTACTGTAACCCATACATTGGGTAACTATCCGGTATCTGACTGCCCTGAGGACTCCGGCTCTATATTCTTACCAGCAGGGGGCAAGGGGGTATTATAAACCCGTGGGGGGTAGTTTGTGACATTTTGGTGGACTTCCATTAAACAGGTAGATAGGTGGATTCTGTTCTGTCCCCCAGTCTCTGTGTACATCCTCTCATTCCAACAAGAGTGTTCCTCTAACTCACCTCATGCTGCTGTCTCCAAGATGGCTTCCTTGGCTCTATAAAACGTCTTCCAGATTCACTTCGGACCTTCGTTCATTCTCTCATCTCCCTCCCCCTGCAGACTGTTACAGGGGAAACCTAATCAGGTGACCACATGAATGAAGATGGACATTGACCACAGTCACATGACTGAGAGGATATTGCAGCTAACTCTGGATATCATCTACCTACTGACTGGAGAGGTGAGGAGGATTCCGGGAGGTCACATGACCTGACTGGGGGGGTGAGGAGGGATTTGGGAATGGTATAAATTATTACTCATGATATTACAGAGTTTCCATCCAGTGAAATTTGGTGACCAAGTGACCATCACGTTGCCTCTACCTCACTCCATGAAACCAACAGGACAAAACATGCAGAAGATTCTGGAAGTCATCCAGAAAATGATTGGACTGAGTCCCAGCTGGTTGGGACCTCCCCAGAGGACATCTGCTGCCTCCATCTACCTGATCCAGATGGAATGTTGATTTGGGTGAAGTAACCCTCTCATATACGGCCATCGTGTTTTCTATTTTCCAGGACACCCCATGGAGAAACCCTCAAAGGATCGTCTGACTTTATCTCCAGATTGTAAAATGGAGGCCATGACAGGAGATTGTGCGGGAGAAGAGACCATCAGCCCAGCTATGGATAGACCATCCGATCCCTCTGACTCTGAGACTCCTCCTGTTGGTGCCGGTATTCTGAAGGAGAGAAAATGTACTTGTCCTATGTGTGGGAGGAGTTTCAGGTCTGAACGAATTCTTTCTGTACATCAGAGATCCCACACAGGGAGGAATGGAGAATATTGTTCTAAAAGTGGGAAATGTTTTCTTTATAAAACAGAACTGGTTGGACATCAGAAATATGACACAGGGCATAAGCTATATTGGTGCTCTAAGTGTGGAAAAAGGTATTCATGGAAATCAGAGCTTCTCAGACATTCACTCTCTCACACAGGGGAAAAGCCATATCCCTGCTCTGAGTGTGGGAAAGGATTTTCACAAAAGTCTCATCTCCTCAGACATCAGAGACTGCACACAGGAGAGAAACCGTATGTCTGCTCTGAGTGTGGGAAATGTTATTTACGGAAATCAGAACTGGTCAGTCATCAAATGATTCACACAGGTGAGATTCCATATTATTGTTATGAGTGTGGAAAATGTTATATATGGAAATCAGATCTTGTAAGGCATCAAATATCCCACACAGGTGAGAAGCCATTTGTCTGTTGTGAGTGTGGGAAATGTTTTTCACAGAAAGCACATCTTTCCAGGCATCAGAGACTGCATACAAGTTAGAAACCAGAACTAATCGGAACTTTTTATTTATGCAAGGTGTCACATTGAGAACTGCATTCCTGGAGTGAATTCAGGGAAAGTTTCATCTTACAAGCACCAGAGGATTCACACAGAAGCCAAATTCTTGTCTTGATTGTAGGAAATGTTTTTTTCACAGAAGTCCTATACTTTCAGTCAGTAATATACCTGCAGAATGTTGGAGGGGTGCTAATGTCGTGAGTGTGAGAAGAGGTCCTCTTTATAATTCTCACAGGGCAGAAATCCACCTGATATACCCCTGCCTGAGCACTCGTCATGGAAGAGACTCTTCATAAGGAAATCAGCTCTTACTAAACTATTGGTTGTGGATAACGAGCATGGAAGATTAGTCTACACGACAGGATTGGCGGAAGTTAATTATCAGCCTGAACAGGCAGCTCGATTTGTTTGTTGGGTGCGACATGCTGGCTGAAAGTGAAGAATATATATTTTCTGATGTAATATTTCATATTTTTTACACAATAACATATTTTTTTAGAATAAAATCAGGGCTAAAGAAAGATAATTGTATATGTAAAATGATGATCTTTGTAAATTGACCAATTAAAATCTTTCTGCAAGAGGTGTTATAGTTCTTGAAGCATCACTCTAAGGTCCTGGTCAGCACCAGTCCCCCAATATAACACAGCAGTCTTCACCTTTAGTAAGCCCCCGCTCGGGAGACTGGCTGCGTATCCCAGGACTTACTGCGCAAGGGATGGTGTCTGGGACTGGGCTGGCACAGGCCAGGAGCCCACAGTAGTACCAAGATTCCAAGACATCATACACAGAATATCTGTCCACCAAAGTACACAAGGGCAAAACACAAGCAGAGTCGGGGTCACAAGCAAGGTCAGCAACGGTAAATCAAATGAAACACACTTCAGCACAGATTAGCCTAGCAGTACGCTACAACAGGCATTAGTGATGGGGAGCAGAGAGGCTTTAAAATCCCAGCAGCCAGAAGTAGTGCAGGAGAGAGTCAGGAGCTGATCGGCCCCTAGAATCCCCTTCAGCTGTACACAGCCTAGCAATGGATGCTGGGGATGCCATAAATATTGCAGGCTGCACGAGTAAAGGGAAGCAGGGGCTGCTGCTATCTTTGTTCTCCTGGCTGCTGGAAATGACATCGCTGGACAGAATAAATAGTGTTTTATATTGTGATGACACAGAACTCGAACAGATGAGCATCTCTTAACAATCACAAGTCAGCCATATTGATTTCAGTCTTAGGTTTCTATTGTTCTGGCTGGTCATTGTTGATGGAGCTGATTTTCCTTTTGCTCACATTTAGGACTGTAGTATCCTATAATGGAAAGGTCATATTAATTCCACTCATAATGCCTCAGCACAAGCTCCACCCACAAGGTTCCTTTTGGGAGGAGTTCAGCAGTGTTTCTGGAACAACAGCCCACCAACCTCTTGCCATACACTACAACACTGGTAGGTACTGCCGTGTAGAGTGGAGATCTGCCCCCTCGTCACCTTGTGTCCTATGAGCCACCCTCCGATTGGGCTTTTGTTCTGTCCTCTGACTTCTAATTGGCTAGAGGCCAAATAATACCATTTACTTGCCACCTATCCCAGGGTATTTGTTGATGAGGGGGTGGTTCTGGTACTGCTAACCAGTTGACGTCTGACCTTTCCTAAAACCTGACTGCCTTAACCTTCAGATGCCACTTCCTAGCTGACTGATACACATACAAGACTTTGACATGCCTGGTGTAGCCTAAGTGGGTATCTGACCTTTCGAAGGCCGGGCATTTAAGTTCTGCATGGGCAATCAAATGTTGGGATGTCAATGCCAATCAGGGAGACTAATTTGTGCCTCATGACCATATAGCTGTGATGGCTATGGTTTTTAGCCTTTAATAAGCCAGTCACTTCTAGGTAAAAACACCCACCAGGCCAGTGATCTACTCGATGAGTGGCAGCCATAGCTATAGGTTAGGCTAAGAGCCTCACACCGTGTTCTTCCACACCAGTGTCGGCGTGCAGAGTCCAAATATTAACGGTCTGTAGGGATACACAATATATACAGCACTGGATCATAAAGTGTTTCACGAAACTGCACTACTTCTGAGCTCCTAAAGGTAGCAATCTTACTTTTTCTAGGATGGGAGGTCCCTATGGTAAATGTCCCTATGTACTCATACACCCAAATATAATTTGAAATCATTTTATTTTCACCCTGATCAAAAAAGTATCCCTCGCACCCAATAAATATAATGTAAAGCCTTTGGATAAGGTAATATAGAGAGAAGGTGATTGGTGGAGAGAGAGAGACATATTTCCCAGTTAAGAGAATGTTCTGGCCTCCTATGTTTTCAGTTTAGGAGACGGGGCGCACACAGGATTCATCATATATAACTATATGGTCAATATAATACAGATCTATTCATCAGCACTGAACCTGTATAGATGAAATGATATGTAGAATTAAGGAGGACCCGGGTCACATGACCGGGAAGATTCTAAACCTCACCCTGGGGGTCATCTACTTGCTGACCGTAGAGGTGAGGAGGATTCTGGGAGGCCACATGACATCACATTTATCTGTAATAATAAAACCCTACAAGTGGACCGGAAAGCTGAGGAGAACTCGTTCTAACTGGACTGACGTTCTAACATAATATTATTTCTTTAGGTTTTTTAAAAATTCCTTTGGAAATTCAGGGATCATAAGATCATCACAGTCTGGTGCCAGGTTCTTATAAGGTGTTAGGATGTCACTGTGTATTTCTCAGAGAAATAATTTTGCTTGGTGACAGTGAGCTCTCGGGGGGCGGGGGTAGCGGAAGGTGTCAGAGAGTGGTTTACCATGGTGGCAGCTTCGTCTGGGGAGGTGATTTTGGTTGATAATATAGTTTCCCAATTTATTTATACTCAGTGCGAAACCTGGGCCTGTTTAGAAGACTTGGATCAGGGGTGGTCACACTTTTTTGGCTTGCGAGCTACTTGACCCAGTCAAAATGATCTACCAACAATAAAAATGCTAAACATATATTTATTTATAAATATAACGAGTATGGCACAGAAGTGACTAATGAGACATTGAATGGCAGAACGTTGCCTGGGATCACTCCCACTCATGTAACCCTTGGATCCTCTCCTTGCTTGCATAATTCCCCACAGCACACTAGTATGCCACGGAACAGTGGTTGAAAATCACTTGATTATACCACAAAGAAATTTGGATATTGTGGCAGTAAAAAGCCAAATTCTGATCCATTGATGGAGCCTCCCATGAAGGTCCCCAACTCTGAGTGTCCTCACCAGAAGTTTTTGATTTCCCCCCAATGGATGTGATGGTGTCACTGTATATTGGGTGCACTATGATGATCTGATACTGTCACTCAGTATAGAGATAATACAATGACTGGCCACACCTTCAGCATGAGAAGCGTTACTATTGGTTCAATTATATTTCTTTTTCACAATAATGTTCAGCATGCAATTTATTTCCATAGAGCCAGTTTTGAGATAGAGAATGTGACCAGAGGTATGTGAACTTCCCTCCAAAATATTAAGTTCAGGTAGTCGCAGATTGGTGAAGACCCTTTTGTGTTCCCACATGATCGTGCCCACAGGTACAAATCCAGCTCCATAAAGACATGGGGTCACCAGTTTGGTGTGGGGGAACTCAAGTGTCCAGCACAGAGCTCTCACCTCTTCCCTACTGAACACCATTTGGATGAATTGGAATGGTGAGCCAGGTATTCTCATCTAACATTAGTACCTGACCTCACCAATAGGTGGCAAATCCCCACCATCAGTACCTGACCTCATCAATAAGGGTAAATGCCTGTACATACCCTCAAATATTTCCAACAACCCTCATCAGTAATATAATTATATCCCCCTACTGGTAGTGGTCATAATGTCATCTATAAGGATATGCAGTACATACACAGTACACACTGAGATGTTTCTTGAGGCTGCAGTCCCTCTAAACGCCACAAGGTGGTGATCAAACTTATACCAAAGCAGGAAGTCTCTATGGAAAGCAGGTAGTGATGTCATATATAAACAGGAAGTTCCAGGTAAAAGAAGAGATGGGAGAAAGTAAAGTTAAGACTTTGTTAGAACTGGCAACGTGTTTCCACTATTGCCGAGCCCCCTAGCTCTGCTGAGCGTTTCCTGTACATCTGTTGTATATTCAGTGCTTTTCCCTGTCCAGCTCCTGTGTTAACCCCTTGTTGCCCAGTCTGGCTGTTTCTAAGCCAGTTCCCTTGTGCTGTTTCAGTGTACCTCTGTGTCTTTGGTGACCCCAGTGTTTTTTGTGTCACCTGTGCCTACAGTTGCTTCCTGTGTCTCCTGTGGCCCCTGTGTCACTGGTGTCCATTTTTTGGATCCCTGGTATTTGACCCCTGGCTTATCCCTGACGTCTCTTGCTTGTTGCCCGCCTCGACCCCGGCCTTCCTTGACAATTCTCCGCCTAGTGATTTGGTACCATGCATCATCCTGCCCACCCTGGTGTGCCCAAGGACAGCAACTTGGCAGTAACCAGCAACGCTACATCCTCACCACTAGAGGCTCTGAAGAAGACCTGGTTACTGCATAGATTCTGTGCCTTGGCCCTTCATAGAGCTCACACCATTTCTGTGCAAGCCATAGCACTCCCTAGAGGCTCCGTTTCCCCAAACGTGACAACACTTCAGTTATTTTGATTTTTTTATTGTTTGACCTTCTTCCAAGATGTCACAGATCCCGGCAAGATCCGTGCCTCTTTCAGACTCACCCACTTTCAGGCTCACCCACCTTGCATTCCCCGGCTGCCAGCACCAACTCTGCTTCAGGATCTAGCTCTCTGCTCACTTCCTGGTCCAGGTTTTGTGACTCTCAATCAGCTGCTCCTTTGCCCCAGAAGACTAGAGTGTTCTGCAGAAGCACTGCATCTGCTGACAGGCATGTGAACAACATCTGAGACCCTTCATCAGCACTCCCTCTGCTGGTGGGTTAGGAGTCTGAGGCTCACATGACTCATACTTATCACATAAACAGGTAGACAGTGGAGTAGCAGTTGATATAGTGTAGATGGACTTTGCTAAAGCATTTGACACTGTACCCCACAGACGGGTAATATGTAAGTTAGGGTCAATAGGTTTAGAAAAGTCAATCTGTAAATGGATAGAGAACTGGCTTAAAGATCGCATCCAGAGAG
>NC_092867.1:58861848-58866103 GCF_032062135.1 Pyxicephalus adspersus
CAGCAACTACTATAGATTGCTTTAAGAAAAAGCTGGATGATTTCTAGAAGCACAGAATATAACTGGGGATTAAGGATTTAAAGTAAAAATACCAGAGACTGCTGATCCAGGGAACATCCGATTGTCTCATGGAATCAGGAAGGATTTTTTTCCCCTGTTGAAGCAAATTGTACCCGGGGGTTTTTTGCCTTCCTCTGGACTATGTCTTATAGGGTTTTATATCTGGGATATGTTTATTGCCCTAGTGGGTGAACTTGATGGATTTATGACTTTTTTCAACCTAACCTGCTATGTAACTGTCATAGAAACCATCCTACACTCCATCGACCAATCCATATGTCCCTGATCACTCCAACACCCCAATCCTATCCAATAATATACCACACAAAGGGGGCAAAGTAATATTTTATAAACGGGCACACAGTCATTGGTTGGGGTAAACAATCATGGTGAATAATTCTGGATCTGCTCATACCTTTCAGAGAAATATCTTCAGGTAAGGATCCTCACTTGAGCCCATGAGCCTGACACCTGGCGTAAGGCAGTCACCAGGGGCCCCAGCTGTAGATAAATGTACAGTCATGGCCCAGGGTCCACCATGAGTATTCTAGGTTATGCAGGAATAGGCACACAGGTGTCCCGGGGCATTAGGGGGTCACCAGATACCACGAGGTGGATGGCAGACCCTCCATACTGGGAGTCCAAACACAGCCACCAGATCCTCACAGGGATTCAAAGTCAGAGAGTTGAAAAGCAGGAGGAGGTGGAATGACCACAGCGAGACAGAACATTAGTGGCCTAGTGATTGGATAGTCATAGGGGGAGGGGTGGACTGGTATGAAGGGGACATTGGCGTGGAAACATTTGAATTCTGGGTCAGATTATAGGCCAAGCGGACACCAAAGAGGGAAGCATATGGCTTCTCCCTGTGTGAGACCTGTGATGTATAACAACTCCGGCCTTCTATAGATAACAATCGGGACAGGCATGCATCTTCTCCCGTGTGACCTCTGATGTATAACAAGTTCTGACTTCCATAAATTACATTCAGGAGAGAGATATGGCTTCTCCCTGTGTGAGTCCTCTGATGTATAACAAGTTCTGACTTCCATATATAACATTAAGGACAGGCATATGGCTTCTCCCTGTGTGAGACACCCGATGTATAACAAGTTCTGACTTCCATAGATAACATTGAGGACAGGAATATCGCTTCTCCTGGTGTGACTTTTGATGTATAACAACTTCTGTCTTCCATATATAACAATCAGGACAGGCATATGGCTTCTCTCTGTGTGAGACACCCGATGTATAACAAGTTCTGACTTCCATAGATAACATTGAGGACAGGGATATGGCTTCCCCCTGTGTGAGACACCTGATGTATAACAAGTTCTGACTTCCATAGATAACATTGAGGACAGGAATATTGCTTCTCCTGGTGTGACTTTTGATGTATAACATGTTCTGACTTCCATATATAACAATCAGGACAGGGATATGGCTTCTCCCTGTGTGAGTCCTCTGATGTATAACAACTTCTGTCTTCCATATATATCAATCAGGACAGCAATAGGGATTCTCACTGACTACCATAGAATGCCCATGGCTTCAGTTTTGTCATAATTGACCTTGAAATTAGTTACCCCACTAAAACAGTCAAATTCTTTCATTAACACAGGAATAGATATAAATGAAGTAGAAAAGTACAACACTATATCATCCGCAAAAATTGACATTTTATGGTGTTGGCTATTAATCAGGAGACCTTTAATGTCTGGGTTGGCCCGTATAGCATTGGCCAAATGTTCCATTGTCAGAATGTATGGAAGTGGAGACAACGGCAGCCTTGTCTTGATCTATTGTTAATTGGAAAAGACATATATAATACCCCATTAGTCCTTGCCTTGGCAGCTGGGTTGGTATAAAGGGCCAAAATCTTATCAAGTATCACAGGTCCTAGCCCAATTTGAAGGAGTGTTTCCTGTAAGAAGGTCCAATCCACCCATTTAAATGCCTTCTCAGCATCCACCAAGAGAAGGCAAGTGGGAATCCCCTTTTTTTGTCCCCAGTGAATCGGGGAGGCTGTTTTCAAAGTATTATTGCGTGCTTCACAGCCTAAAGTGAAGACAACCTGGTCTAGTTGGATTAGTAAAGAAATAATATGTTTTAGCCGATTGGCAATAAGTTTGGAATAAATCTGGATATCTAAAGTGGTCAGAGAGATGGGCGGGTAACTGCCAGATACGAGTATAGTGTTATCTTTACCTGGCTTGGGGAGTTATATGAGCCTCCAAGGAATGAATCGGGAATGGTGAATACCTAGATATAGCGTTAAAGGCCGATAGCATAGGTGTTGATAAGGTCTCCTGAATCGTTTTAAAAAAACTGCGTGTCAGACCATCTGGGCCCAGGCTTTTCCCCACAACCTGGGAAGATATACAGGTCGCCAATTCGAACTCTGTAAAAGGATTTTCCAATTTTTTCTGGGACTTTTGGGAAATCTTCAGTAACTCAGTCTCCTTGACATATTCCTTTACCTTAGTGCAGAACAACACATATATACACATTTTTATGAGATTGGAAAGTGCATGCCCCTCCCTAGGGATCAAACACAAAATTAAAGTCTCCCCCAATAAGTTGGGGTGCTTCTGCAAACACCAATAAATGATGTAGAATTTGCATACCATTCGTAGATGGAGCCAGGTTAGGAAGGTATATGTTTGCTATGGTATGTGTTTTACCAAAAAAAATTTTTTTTAAAATAAAGTGGTCTAGTGGGTCAGATTTTCGAGCTAATATCGTGTACAGAGTATTTTGATGAAAATCAATTGATACTCCTCGTGATTTAGAATCTGTGTAGGTACAATGTTCCTTTTTGTTTATGTAAACCAGGGGTCAGCAAACTTTTTTGGCTACTAAGCCATTTTAGGAGGTCAAAAAGGCACACTAGGCCGGACTCCCTCTCGAATCCCGCGCTGATGGCTCCGCAATGCATACAGAGGAGAGGGAATTTCCCCTTACCCTGGCAAGGTAAGTGTTAACGCGGGCTGCGGTAAATAGGGAAGGGAGGCATAACAAGGAGGCTCAAGAGACGCATGCGGCTACGGAGCCGCGGGTTGCCTACCCCTGCCGGCTAGGATTAGGCAGGATCGACCAGGGGGGCGTTAGGTCAGAACAGACTACTGGCTAGGCCTAAAGGCCGGAGTTTGCCTACCCCTGATGTAAACCATATAATATTTGGGATCTCTTGTTAGGGATGGTAAACCCTCTGACCTTATAGCTACGAAGTTTCAAATTACACATGGTAAAGGGTAATGCAGGCTATGGAATATCTGTACAAATGTACTAAGGATAAGATAGAAACCAAAGAACGGATGGGGGGGGGGGGGATTGCTAAAAAAAATAGAGTACAAAACAGTGACCTAAGAAAACTCAAGTAAAAGTGAGTAGGACAGGTGAGGGATCAGTGTCATCCATTGAATCTCAGATGGTTGTAGGCTCTGTAGGCATCATGGACACATGTAGAGAGTGTGTCTGCTGTGTCAGGGGCTGGCGACGCCATCTTGGCTTAGTACCCAGAAGTTTCAGGAAAAAGTCTGGAATGGCTCCTCCAGGGGGTCCAAGGGTCCCGCATTGTATGTTAAGAGCTAAATTCCTTTTCTCTTTGCTGGAATGAGGTGTCTTAGTCGGCATAATGTGGAGGAATAACACAGAATATAGATACACTAATCCGGAGCTTCAGCCGGCCATGCAGAAGCCACGCCCCATTTTGTATCTTTAGTTGTGGTATTGTTTTTTATACATCATACAATTTTTTATACATGTTTGTCATTTTCTATTCATTTTTGTCATTTAAGGAAATATAGACTGTCATAACTGTCAGGCGTCCCACTTTCTGCCAGTAGGCAGCACTCTCCAAAGCAAATGTGGTTTGTGCAAGCTGAAATATTAGTGTCCGTCGTGTCTGATCTTATCCACAAGTATGAAATATAAAATAAATTTATTTTTTGTATGTGTGTATTTTATACTGTGGTCAACAGTGCTGGTGGGTCGCATATTATTGATTTTGAGTCTGAACATGGGCCTCAATTGGCCCCTGAGCCGGACTTTGCCTGGAGTAAAGATGGGACTTTTGTGAGAAGTATTTTCCATGCTCAAGGCAGGAAGATGGCTTCTCCCCCGTCTAGGATCGTTGATGTATAGGGCTAACCGGCGCAACCTGCCATCACTGTTTGCAAAAGGGAAGCTGAAG
>NC_092867.1:58866131-58868491 GCF_032062135.1 Pyxicephalus adspersus
GGAAAGATGATGGCCCTGAGATGGCGTGACAAGAAAGATGTGTGCCTGATGAGTACTGTCCATGATGCCTCCACCATTCTGGTACACACAAAACGTGGGAAAGAAGTGATGAAGCCACAGGTGGTGATTGACTACAACAACACCATGGGAGGACAGAGCTGACCAAGCCATGACATTCTACCCAGCGATGAGGAAACAGCAAAGGAAGTATTACAAGAAGATTTCCAGGCATCTAGTTGAGCAGTGCCTATGGAATGCCTACATTCTGTGCGGAAAAAATTGTCAGAGGCCTGTGAATCATTCACACTTCATTTTGCAAGTTTCAGAATCCATAGTCAAGAATCACCAAACACCATCAGTGGCTATGAATAGACCTGGACGTCGTGCTTCCACCAACCCAGAACGCCTGACCGGTCGTCACTTCACTGAATACATCCCACCAACCCAGAAGAAGGCGGCACCTACAAGGATGTGCGTGGTTTGCTGCTCAAAGACCGATGACAGAGGAAGGAAGAAACGCAAAGAAACCAGGTTCTACTGTCCTGACAGTATTGGAGACACCCGAATTGGGGGCAGGTGCCGAAGTACCCGGAGAGAACTTAGGCAAGGGTCCCGCCCCGGGCAATAAACCAGCCACAGTGCCCGACCTCTTGGAAGTGACAGGCGGCCTAGGGCCGGCAGATCCGCCTTCATCGCCGCTCGCCCTGGAGCTCCCGAACTTCCCGGGGCAGGTGCCTAAGTACCCGGAGAGACTTTAGGCAAGGGTCCCACCCCGGGGGACCATCCAGCCACAGTGCCCGACCTCCTGGCAGTGACAGGCAGCCTGGGGGCAGCAAATCTCCCCTCATGGCCGCTCGCTCTGGAGCTCCCGAACTTCCAGGGGCAGGTGTCTAAGTACCCAGGTAGACTTTAGGCAAGGGTTCCACCCCTGGGGACAAACCAGCCACAGTGCCCGACTTCCTTGAAGTGACAGACAGCCTGGGGCCAGCAGATCCGCCCTCATCGCCGCTCGCCCTGGAGCTTCCAGATTTCCCGGGGCAGGTGTCTAAGTACCCGGGTAGACTTTAGGCAAGGGTCCCACCCCTGGGGACTAACCAGCCAGAGCACCCCACCTCTTGAAACCGACAGGGGGATGCGGCGGGCGAATTCAACCCCATCGCCGCCTGCATGGGACTTTGACATTTCTCGCCCCCTCACTGGACTTTGTGTTTTTTTTTTCTCCCTACCAGAAGCCTGGGGAGCCTGGCCCCTTGCACCCCGGGGGGACCTGCGTGGCCGCCTTGCCCTGGTCGCCTAGGGACCATGTCCTATGAGCCTGGGGAGTCAGGGGGTGGCATGGAGGGGGTGCCTGTGCAAAGCCTGGATGTCTGGAAGGCCTTGGGGTCCTCCCCTGGCCAGGTTGGAGCTCCTCAGGCCACCCTGCCAATGCCAGCACTGCAAGCCCGTTCCCCTACCTCTTGAATTTGAATTCCCCGGGCAGCCTGTGTCCTCCCCTGGCGGGACCTCCCAAGGCTACCTGCGGTATTACCGGCACTTCAAACCCACTCCCCTAGCTCTCTGCACAGGGGTGCCTCAGCGGGAAGCGCAAGTTTAGGCAGTGGGCACCTGGACTGGGAAGTGTCAAGCGGATAAGCGCAGTCAGAGCCGACCCCGTAGCGCAACTTTGCCATCCATTGTTTTTTCTTTTCCTTTCACTCTCATGGCCAGCTTGATTTGCACTGCTGGTGCACGGCTTGACAGTTCTCCCAGTGCTGGCAGCCAGCTTGATTTGACTCCCAGGGCTAGCCAAGCCACTCACAACCTGGGCCTGGGACCCCCATGACTGAAGCCCGTCCAGCCTAGCCAAGGGACCCAGGGCTTCAGCCTGGCCAAGGGACCCAAGGCTTCAATAAGCTTGAGGAACCGTGTGCCTGCTTACTGGGTTACCATGGCCCTTAGTTCCCCCTGGCCGCCCGGAGGGACCAGATCTTAAGCCTGCAGGACCGTGTGCTTCCAACCTGGCAACAGCCCGAAGTGTAACATCCTCACCACTAGAGGCACTGCAGAATACCCAACAGTTGTTTAGATTCTGCAGCCTGTGCACGTCTCTGACAACTAAGCCGGTGACACAGAGGGTCTGCCACCCCGTCCTGTGGCACCGTGACATTGAGATTCAGGTCATACACCATTGGCAGTACTTTTGTCAACTTTATTATTACCAGTCAGCATGGTTCTAGGGTAAATCTTTGAGCAGTAGAATCCATCATTGACACCTTTTATAAATACGATTATCAAACATCTGGGGCCCGATACCCAACCTATGTTCCTAGGGCCACAAGAAATCAGTGCTCCTAACAGTCTGCAATAGTTGTGGGAGCTTT
>NC_092867.1:58869557-58875990 GCF_032062135.1 Pyxicephalus adspersus
GCAGCAGATGTCCAATGGGGAGGTCCCAACCTGCTGGGACTTATCAAAAGGAAACAAGGGAGGACAGGAAGGAACATACTCTCCATACACCCACATAGAGGTGAAAACTATTACTAATCAGTTATTGGCTCATATCACTCAGCTCCCACCCTACTCTGGACCAATCAGTGATGGCTGACCTGTACTGATCTGTGTAGGAGTGTCCTCCTCTATGAATGTCCTCATCATTCCAGCCTCCTCCGTATATTGCTGATCATCCATCACAGACGTCTCTTCTTTACTCTCAACTTTCATGATCATCAGATCTTCACCCTAAACCAATAGAATGTCAGGAAATCACATCTGTAACATAAAAGGATTCGTCATGTGACCTCAACTAGAACATATCACCCAGTAGGGGCCACACATCACCTCCACATGTCAGGAAGTTTAATAACTTCTTAGGGCCCTCATTTCCACCTACCCGATGATGGTGAGGGATCTCCTGACCTTCCTGTGTGGAATCCCGGGAATACAGAGGACGGGGACATCTCTCAGGTGGGTTTATGGGGCCATCCTGACACCTTATAGGAACCTGACACACACAATGATACAGTCACCATCCAGACACATCCCATAATAATCTCCCAGAATTCCCTGCTCACCTCTCCTGTCAGGAGCCAAATCATCTTCTGGAGGACTTCTTCAATCTTCTTGTTGTTGAGTCTCTCCGGTGTCAGGCAGTGAGGTGGAGGCACTGTGATGGTCACCTGGTCACCGAACTTTACAGGAGGGAAACTCTATATTTAAAAATGTATAATATCATGATTCACAAAGAATCCTTTCCCTTTTTAGGTGTGTGAAATCGTTTTTTATTAACAATAGGAGTAATGCCATGTGACCTCCCAGAATCCTCCTCACCTATCCGGTCAGAAGGTAGATGATCTCCAGAGTGAGGTCCAATATCCTCTCAGTCATGGGATTCGGGTCCTCCTCCATCCTTCGTCAAGTTATCTCCAAGGTTTCCCCTGCAGACAGACAACATTAATAACAGAGAATGATCCCGATTGTATTGCTTGTCTAATATTGGGATGGTGGTGTGGGAGGGGTAATATGGCAGTCACTATGTAATAAGGAATTAAGGCTCCCAGTGGGCCCCCTTTGGACCTTTTTTGTGTTTGTTGGGTCCTGGAAGCCTTATAGACTTTCATGTTCCATTCCCTGTTATATTTGGTTTGTTAAGTGTTACATCTGCCAACACCGACTCATGTATAGTATCTTCTTCTTCCTCATGGTTTTTTCTATGGTCACCACCGGGTCAGCGGTAGGGTTGCATTGTATTATATAATTTGCACTGGGTGTGGGAGTTTAATTAGGAGTGGATCTAAATGCATTTTTTTTCCATTTTATAAGCCCTTAGAATGAAAAAAAGAAAACTTAAAACTATATATTTGTCTAGTGGCATATAACATCATTGTGATAATAGATGACAAGGATGGACATGACTGGGGAGCGTTACTGGGAGTCAATTCAAAAGAATATCTTATTACCTCCTCTGCTGCCAGCTCCAGCAATTTCCTCCCAACTCACTTCTCATCCTAATTGTCTTGTTTATATGTGACATCACTTCCTGCTTCCAATAGAGACTTCCTGCCTTAACAGAGATAAGCTCACCACCTTGTGGAGATCAGAGGAACTGCAGCCCTAAAAAATCTGCAATGATCTTGGTGTCCAGGATTCAGTCCAATACTGGAATTTGAACAATCTGCATTTAGTTCAGGTTTCAGAGGTTCTATATTGGTACTTTGGCCAACAGATCAAAAGCCCAGCCTTCAGGAGAATACCTATGCAGACCTCAGTGGGGATGCCAGGAATATAAATTGGGTTACCAATGGAATTAATAATCGTAGAGAAACTTTCAGAGGAGGAGCATAAACCCACGTCAGATGCAGCAAAAGGAGAACTACCAGGTCCAAGTTCACCAAACATTGAAGTGGGAAGTAATCGGAATGGAAGTGGAATCCTTGGGATCTAAACCTGAAGCTTCAGTACACTGTAGACAGCTCTTTGTAGAAATGTGACCCGCAATAGGGTGGGTAACCCCAGTCCTTAAAAAAAGACATTTATTAGACATCCAAGCCTGATGAAAAGACTTCTATCGCCATTGGATTCTGACAAAAAACAGGGTTACAGGGTAGTAGAAGGGGTTATCCTGGGTTGACCTGTTTTTGGGTTTACCTATGTCAATTCCTCCTGTAGATGGCAGTATAATCCAATTATACTTTCTGTGTATCTGAATGGAGGTGAAAGGAATAACAAGTTACAGCAGGGATGTCAAACTCTGGCCTGGGGGCCAAATCGTCCTTTTTTTTGGCCCCCAAAGTGATCCTAAATATGAACTGCAGCTGGCCCGCCGCTGTATTGAAATAGCGTCACTACTACAATTCCCGGCATCAGTTGCGTCTATAGACCAGCGGCCTCTCTGCCTAAACGTGGCCCCGCATTGGACTGTTTTATGTACACAAGTAATGCCGGGAATTGTAGTAGCGGTGCTATTTCAATGAAGAGGGAGTTCCAGCGGTGGGCCACTCATAAGATTTATCCCCGGCATTGGCCGCGTCTTGCATTTCCAGCACTCCGCCTCAGCTACACGTGGAAGGTGCCAGGAGGCTTTTGGAGTTACGGGGGCTTCTTGGCGACCCACAGCCTTGTGTCATATAGCGGTGTCTCAGGCTGTGCGTAGCCTGCTGTTATCCAATTGATGCCGGTCGTGATCACATCAAGGTTTTATATCCAATGAGAAGGGAAAACTTCCTCAATTTTCTCTAAGTTTTTAATTTTGGCCCTCTGATATACAGTATTGGAGACACCAGAACAGAAAGCATCCTTCAGGCTAAAACTTTCCTTGGTGGTTGGACCAATATAAAAAAAATGGGTTAGGGGTGCAGGGTTTGGGGATAAGATGAATACATTAGTGACAGAACACAGAGGAGGGGTAAAGCAGTCAGTAATGAGATCCCTCAATGACATATAAACATAAATGTAAAAACCAACAACCCTCCAATCAGAATGGAGATATGTAGGCTTAAGCCTGGAATGTTTATAGTCATGCTGATCCTCTTCTTTAGAGGGCCACACTCTATAGAAGAGCTGGAATCTTGTCTTATTATATTTGCATTTTATTTGGTAAAAATGAAATATTACATCAGAAAATATCAGATTTTCCATGTTCAGCCATAAGGCAGCACTTTCCATGACATGAAGCTGCTGCACAAGCTGATAACTCGATGGACCCGCTGCAGGTGCAGACTGAAGATGGAGGTCACTCACTATACTCCTCCAACACACTAAATTGAGTGTCACAGATCCTCGCAGGAATAGGGGATCTGTGCCCTCTTCATGTCACCCACCTTACACTCCCCTGCTGCCAGCACCAACTCTGCCCAGGGAACACCTCCTCTGTACACTTCCTGGTCCAGGTCATGTGACTCCGTCAGGTGCTTCCTACATTCAGAGGACTGGAGTATTCAGCAGATGCGCTCCACCTGCTGGTTGAGATGTGAATACCACCTACCCCTCATCTCCAACACCCCCTCTGCTGTCCACGTCTCTGACAACTAAGCCGGTGACACAGAGGGTTTGCCACCCCCTCCTGTGGCACCGTGACATTGAGATTCAGGTCATACACCATTGGCAGTACTTTTGTCAACTTTATTAATACAAGTCAGCATGGTTCTAAGGTAAATTATTGAGCAGTACAAGAATCCACCATTGACACCTTTTATAAGTAAGATTATCAAACATCTGGGGCCCGATACCCAACCTATGTTCCTAGGGCCACAAGAAATCAGTGCTCCTAACAGTCTGCAATAGTTGTGGTAGCTTTGATTTGTGAGAGAATAGTAGCTGTGATCTCCACCAGCTACCAGTACAATCTTGTTACTCACTTCTGCAGCATGTACTCCACCCAAACCTCCAACCATATCTCTAGCCTTCAACCTAACCTTTAGGCATGAGCCTAGGCTCCAATTAAATCTTTAACATCATTTAACGTCGTCAACCTTCGACTAAACCTCTAATTTGACATAAAGTTCTATGCCTGGTACAGCTCAGTGATTTCCTATGTCCAACACTCGGGACACTAATACACCTAAAGGATTGCGTGGGTTCTCTGGTGTGTGTTAAGATGAGACTTCTGTAAAAAACGTTTCCCACACTCAGGACAGGAATACGGCCTCACACCCGTGTGAGATCTTTGATGTCTAAAAAGGTCTGATATTCGTGCATAACATTTCCCACACTCAAAGCAAAAATATGGCTTCTCTCCTGTATGAGATCTTTGATGTACAACAAGGTCTGATTTCTGTGCAAAAGATTTCCAACACTCTGGGCAGGAATATGGCTTCTCACCAGTGTGCAGTTTCTGATGTCTGGAACAGCTGGCCTTATCTGAAAATCTTTTCCCACACTCAGGACGACTTCTTTAATCTTCTTGTTGTTGAGTCTCTCCGGTGTCAGGCAGTGAGGTGGAGGCACTGTGATGGTCACCTGGTCACCGGACTTCACAGGTGGGAAACTCTATATTTAAAAATTAATAATATCATGTGATTTACAAAGAATCTTCTTTCCCTTTTCAAGAGTAATGTCATGTGACCTCCCAGAATCCTCCTCACCTTTCCGGTCAGCAGGTAGATGATCTCCAGAGTGAGGTCTAATATCCTCTCAGTCATGTGACTCCGGTCCTCCTCCATTGTCCGTGTGGTCAGGTTATCTCTGAGGTTTCCCCTGCAGACAGATAACATTATTAATACCGTATTTCCCCATGTACAAGACACGCCCATGTATAGAACGCACCTTGATTTTAGGACCTGATCTCTGAAAAAAACAATTTTATTACATAAAGTTATTGAATTTCCTGTAGTGATCTTTATTCATCATAGGATCCATTCAGCTACTCATCACTGTCTGTTCCTTGGCTTGTCCTGATCTGTGTCTGATAATGAATACCTGTCTTCATATATTGCCTCATCATCAGTTCCATCTATGGCATTTGAAATGCCACACTTCTTGAATGACTTGACAATGATGTCAATCTTCACACTATCCCAGGATCTTTTCACCCAGGTAAAAACTTCCCCTATAGTTGGTTTTTTCACCCTTCCTGCTGGTGTCGATATGGCCCCATAAGCCTTCATCAGTTGGGTCTATTGGTCTCTTATGGCAGCTTTGAAGGGTTTGTTAATGCAGACATCACGTGGTTGGAGCTGGGACGCCAAGCCTCCAGGTGTGACAGCAAGTTTAGTTTTTTTCTCTGCAGCAATCTTGTGTTTTCTGTTGTGTGTACCCTGAACTGATCAAGCACCAGTAGGGCAGGTTTGCATAAGAGTCCACCAGGTCCTCCAAACCTTCTCAAACCTAATCTTCATCCCATCCTGATCCATCCAATCCTTGCCATGGACAATCACTTCTCCAGGAATGGCTTCAGCAAAGGAGGTAGCTTGGTTCCATCGGCACAATAACTGTATAATGGCTCTTGTCCTCTTGTCTCCACATTTACAGTCTTCACCCCCTACCTATCAGCAATTCTGTTACTTGTGTGGTGGTTGTAGGGAATTGCTCTAGCAGGGATCAAACAATTCACAATAAGAGGCAGCAATGCTTTAAATCAACTTAAAAGTCCAGGCTCCCATCTGCAGGCTTTATTGTGACGCCCATTTAGGAAAAATAAATACAAAAAACGTGTCCACAGATAGGTATGCTATCTCCGTCTCCACTTGTAAGCCCCAGTGGTACACAGTTCATGGAAACGGGGTAAACACAATCCACTCACAGTTCATGCAGTCTTGGTAAGTGCAGTCCAAAGTCTCCTCTCCGGCTACTCTTCCAGCCTGGAACACTCTGGCTCTCTCTCAGCCTGGAACAATCTGGCTCTCTCTCTCTCAGCCTGGAACACAATGGCTGATCATATTCTAGCCTCTGACCGATCACCTCCTGTCTAATTGCACCAGGTGCAGGTGCACATATCCCAGTCCAGGGTTGGGCCAAGGAACCCACCCTTCACTCCCCTTGGCTGGCACCAGTGCCCTAAACAGGTTTCTTTTGTAAAACCTATACAAACATAATAAAACACTCTTTCCCTGGAACCTTTAACACTTTCCCTGCCATTTCAACACCATTTTTGAACTTTTTTGGGGCACTCTGTCATACTTGGTACAGCAAATTGAAGGGGGACCTCTTTATTTGCAATCTGTCCCAACTGATGTGTCTCCTGACACTGAATGACAAAACAATGAAATTCAAAGATCTCTTTTGGGCAAGTCTGGTGGGTGTACGCATGCTTAGTCCATGTCGTTTCATGAACCTGAAGCACCAATTGTGTCCTCCATTGTTTTTCACCAGCAACTCTTCTTGCCTCATGCTGAACCATCTTTGTAGACACAGGAATTCCGATTGC
>NC_092867.1:58876710-58920862 GCF_032062135.1 Pyxicephalus adspersus
TGTGCCGGGATACAGGAAGTGGATATCTAGGAAACGCTGGGTGAGATATCAGAAATCCAGGAAAGATGGGTTGCCTTGGCAATAAAGAAAACAGACAAATCCTTGTGTGAACTGTGCCGTGTCTCTGACTGCTGTGCCTACCTCTATTATGCTAACCACCACAACATGTAGGAGCATACAATGACTATGGAGGATAAGGACCGACATGTCAGGGGGTATCTGGGACTAATACAGTTTAATATCTTTTTTACCTCCTCAGCTGCCAGTTCCAGCAATGTCTTCTCTCTACTTCCTCCCAGCTCACCTTTCACCTGGAACTTCCTATTTATGTCAGACAGCACTTCCTGTTTTCCATAGAGACTTCCTTTTTCAGTATAGGTGAGATCACCATCTTGTGGAACTCACAGGAATTGCAGCCCTGAAACAATTCTTAGTGTGAACATTGTTGCTCTGTATTATTGTTTTTATTATATAGTATATAGACAGCGCCAACATATTATACAGCACTGTACATTAAATAGGGGTTTCAAATGTCAGGGAACTATAGACGGTGACACAGGAGGGAGGAGAGGACAGAAGAGCTTACAATCTAAGAGGTAGAGCAACTATCAGACAATAGGAGGTATGCCCTGCTTATCCTCATAGATGGTGTCATCTCTACTATCACCATGGACTGATATGAGGTGCAGATAGGAAGTGATGTGAGGTGTAATACTTGCTTCCATCTTCAGCCACAGGGCCTTTATTCAACTCATGCTCCTCAGCACTCCTCTCTGTGAAAGACAATGTTATTTTACCTTTTCTGAGGAATCCCTATACCCTCTTATGTCTTTGTCATGGATCAATTACTGTGGGACAATACATGATTCAGTTTCATACCCTAGTCAAACCTGTGATTTTAGACAACTTGAACTCCCTCGTCATATAAATAAATGGAGCCAAGAGCACTTTCAGAGGAAGTCTCGCCTGAGGAATTTGTTTTCTCTGAGCCTGGTACCAACACTTTCTAAAACTCCAACCACAAGCAACCTGACCATCTACGTCTGGACCTTTTTTATGCAACCATCTATCAAATCCTTGGCATTTCCTGTAGAGGATGAAGGAGAGAGACATATTGTCTGCAGAGAGGGTGTAACTCTGATCCAAGGTGGTCCTGAGAACATTCTGCAAGATCACAATAATCCTAGTGTCCAACTAGCCTGGGACCCAGTCCAATATCTGGACTTGGGAGATCAGATTTTAGAGGTTCTACTCACTCATTTGGGTATTACACAGTCCAGCCTACAGACGAACATCTGACCAGCCCACAACGGGAATGTCAGGAATATATAGGAGGGTTACCAATGCAACTATTAGAGGAGCGATGGGCAGAGGAACATCAACTAAAACAGGTTGCAGGAGAAGAAGGAGAACCAGGCCTTAGATCCAGTTGACCAAACCTAGAAGTAAAGTGGAAGGCCAATCTCTAGGACCTTCAGGCCTAATACAGGATCACCTATACTATGTAGGAAAGGTTCAACATGATTTAGATTGCACCCCAATGTAGAAAAATAGTGGTGCCCCTTATGCAGAAAAGTTTTATTCAGGGTTATGGGTAGACTGGTGACTCTCGATTTTGGGAGGACCCTAATTCAGGCCCAAGTGGTCTGGGAGCTGATGAGAAGAGATTACTCACTGAACTTCTCAATATATTGAGATTCAGGCTACACACCACCGTGTTTCAATCAGCTATATTAAAAATCAACAGGTAAATAAGAATCTTCCAATGACATATTTCATATTAATTTGGATTATCAAACCTCTAGGGACACATAGACACAACTTGGACCCCAGAAATTTGCAATGGTTGTGAAGGGTTTGAAGGTTTTGGAGATTAATAGCAATGATCTTTACCAATTTCCAGTACCATCTCCTTATTTACTCACCATGTCCATAGCTTCCATTCAAACTTCCAATCATATCCCAAGTCTCCTACCAATTTCACACCTTGTACCCAACCAAGTCTCCAACTATGATGAAAACCCCATTTAGGATAAATTAAAAATAAGTAATCCGAGGAAAGGGAATCGAATGCCTAATGGACATCTAAAGCAAGTTTCATGCTTGGGATACTCTCAGAATGTGCTAGAGGAAATATGTCAATAATTTTCTTTGTACTATCAGACTCTTGGTGCTGAACTTTAGAAGAAGATTCAGGGTGTTGGACCTTATAATAAGAATATTGTACCTCGGTGGCATATTTAAAATGTTGGACTTAGGAGGAAGACTCCAGGCTTTGGACCTTAGAGGCGGGCTCTTGATGTTGAACTTCAGAAGCAGATTTAGGGGGATTGGACCTAAGAGGAATATTTGAAATGTTGGACTTCAGAGGAAGACTCCTGGTGTTGTACCTAAGAGGATGGCTCTTAATGTGGGAAAGACTTTGGGTTCTCTATGTTGGAGACAATGTTTGATAAAACAAAACAGTGACCTAAGAAAATTCAAGTAAAAGTGAGTAGGGCAGCTACTCACAGATTTACTGTAAATCGTGGGAGGTCCGGAGACGGGTTACTCTCAGTTTTCTGATGTAAGTGCCCTGGGGGGGGGATGGAAGGCTCTGACTAGCAAACAATATGAAAGCAGCCCCTGGGACAGGGCACCCAACCATATATTATCCAACCATAACTGTGTAAATAAAATCCATAAGATAAAGCAAGAACAAATTAACATAACCAATTGTAAAGATAGATAAAATATCCAGAGACACATAAGAAAATGTCCAAAGGTAAAAGTCGAACACTCTGGTAATGACGGTAATCTATTAATTTATTTGGCAAGTTCTAAAGGACATCCAATGCTTTTAGCAAAGTAAATTCTAGAAAACTTTCATTCACAAAGGAGAACAAACTGCAGCAGAACTAACAAGATATCCAGGTTACAGAAAGATAAATAGAAGAAAGTTTTTCGTATTGCGACCACTGAGGTAGATCCATTCTGGGAAGTTGCCAAGCCGAAATAATTTTCGGTAGATCCTCGTTATCTCAGAAGGTTAGGATCTGCCTGATGAATCAGATTTGGAGCTGGAAGGGAAACCCCCAGTGATCGGGGATATCGCGTGATTTCAGTTCCTCTAAAAGAGGTTTCAGGGCTCTACGCAAAGCCAGTGTGCGTCTAGACAAATCTGGTAAAAAATGCTGTTGGGCCCCATCAAATACAAGCTGGTGTTTTTCTTGTGCCGCCGTCATAATTTCTTCTTTAATGTGGAAATAATGGATTCTGCAGATTATATCCCAAGGAGGAGATGGATCAGGAGATTTAGGACCCAGTGCCCGATCCTCGGATTCTTAGTGTTGCATGGAGCATTTGCTCCTCCAGCCTTTTGACCCTTGCAGCCAAAGATCCCCGTTCTGCTTGGAGGGAATACACAGCATCCTAAATAGTTTCCAGGCTTCTAGATCTAGTGTGTGCCTCTAGATCTGCCCTGGTAGGTAGAGCAGGTGAGGGATCAGTGTCATCCATTGAATCTCAGATGGTTGTAGGCTCTGTAGGCATCATGGACACATGTAGAGAGTGTGTCTGCTGTGTCAGGGGCTGGCGACGCCATCTTGGCTTAGTACCCAGAAGTTTCAGGAAAAAGTCTGGAATGGCTCCTCCAGGGGGTCCAAGGGTCCCGCATTGTATGTTAAGAGCTAAATTCCTTTTCTCTTTGCTGGAATGAGGTGTCTTAGTCGGCATAATGTGGAGGAATAACACAGAATATAGATACACTAATCCGGAGCTTCAGCCGGCCATGCAGAAGCCACGCCCCATTTTGTATCTTTAGTTGTGGTATTGTTTTTTATACATCATACAATTTTTTATACATGTTTGTCATTTTCTATTCATTTTTGTCATTTAAGGAAATATAGACTGTCATAACTGTCAGGCGTCCCACTTTCTGCCAGTAGGCAGCACTCTCCAAAGCAAATGTGGTTTGTGCAAGCTGAAATATTAGTGTCCGTCGTGTCTGATCTTATCCACAAGTATGAAATATAAAATAAATTTATTTTTTGTATGTGTGTATTTTATACTGTGGTCAACAGTGCTGGTGGGTCGCATATTATTGATTTTGAGTCTGAACATGGGCCTCAATTGGCCCCTGAGCCGGACTTTGCCTGGAGTAAAGATGGGACTTTTGTGAGAAGTATTTTCCATGCTCAAGGCAGGAAGATGGCTTCTCCCCCGTCTAGGATCGTTGATGTATAGGGCTAACCGGCGCAACCTGCCATCACTGTTTGCAAAAGGGAAGCTGAAGTGCCTATGGAATGCCTACATTCTGTGCGGAAAAAATAGTCAGAGGCCTGTGAATCATTCAGACTTCATTTTGCAAGTTTCCGAATCCATAGTCAAGAATCACCAAACACCTTCAGTGGCTATGAATAGACCTGGACGTCGTGCTTCCACCAACCCAGAACGCCTGACCGGTCGTCACTTCACTGAATTCATCCCACCAACCCAGAAAAAGGCGGCACCTACAAGGATGTGCGTGGTTTGCTGCTCAAAGACCGATGACAAAGGAAGGAAGAAACGCAAGGAAACCAGGTTCTACTGTCCTGACTGTGATGTTGGACTTTGTGCTGCACCCTGCTTCAAAATCTACCACACCCGGGATGTCTACTAAAAATGTAAGTATTTTCTTTTCAAATCTGCATTTAATTTATATTATTATTTATCAATAATTCTGCACCCTTGTTTGGAAAATTTCAGTGAGAAATTTTTGATAAATAATTTTTATTTTATAAATTAAATTGTTGTAGTCTAATATTTCATTATTTTTTATAATTATGATTTATAATTTATGATTATAATATAATAAATAAATATAATTATCATACCCGGGTGTTAATCCTAAGAATTACAGGCCCACAATATAAACAAATTTCTATGCAAAAAATAGGATCACTTTTTGCATCAAAAAATGGACAGAATTAGAACGCTAGGGGGGTTAATAATCGTAGAGAGAAGAAGCATAAACCCCCGTAGGATGCAGGAAAATGAGAACTACCAGGTCCAAGTTCCAGTTCAACTAAAATTGGGAAGTAATCGGAATGGAAGAGGAATCCTTGGAATCTGAACCTAAAGCTTCAGTACATTGTAGACATCTCCTTTTAGAAAGGTGACCCGCAATAGGGTGGGCCTCTCATAAGATTTAGCCCGGCATTGGCCGTGTCTGGCATTTCCAGCACTCCCCCTCAGCTACACGTGGGAGGTGCCAGGAGGGTTTTGGAGTTACGGGGGCTTCTTGGCGACCCATGGCCTTGTGTCATAAAGCGCTGTCTCAGGCTGTGCGTAGCCTGCTGTTATCCAATTGATGCCGGTTGTGATGACGTCAAGGTTTTATATCCAACGTGAAGGGAAAACTTCCTCAATTTTTTCAATAAATTTAAGGTTGGTCCGCGACTTTCCATAAGTTTTTAATTTTGGCCCTCTGATATACAGTATTGGAGACACCAGAACAGAAAGCATCCTTCAGGCTACAATTTTTCTTGGTGGTTGGACCGATATAAAAAATGGGTTAGGGGTGCAGGGTTTGGGGATAAGATGAATACATTAGTGACAGAACACAGAGGAGGGGTAAAGCAGTCAGTAATGAGATCCCTCAATGACATATAAACATAAATGTAAAAACCAACAACCCTCCAATCAGAATGGAGATATGTAGGCTTAAGCCTGGAATGTTTATAGTCATGCTGATCCTCTTCTTTAGAGGGCCACACTCTATAGAAGAGCTGGAATCTTGTCTTATTATATTTGCATTTTATTTGGTAAAAATGAAATATTACATCAGAAAATATCAGATTTTCCATGTTCAGCCATAAGGCAGCACTTTCCATGACATGAAGCTGCTGCACAAGCTGATAACTCGATGGACCCGCTGCAGGTGCAGACTGAAGATGGAGGTCACTCACTATACTCCTCCAACACACTAAATTGAGTGTCACAGATCCTCGCAGGAATAGGGGATCTGTGCCCTCTTCATGTCACCCACCTTACACTCCCCTGCTGCCAGCACCAACTCTGCCCAGGGAACACCTCCTCTGTACACTTCCTGGTCCAGGTCATGTGACTCCGTCAGGTGCTTCCTACATTCAGAGGACTGGAGTATTCAGCAGATGCGCTCCACCTGCTGGTTGAGATGTGAATACCACCTACCCCTCATCTCCAACACCCCCTCTGCTGTACACGTCTCTGACAACTAAGCCGGTGACACAGAGGGTTTGCCACCCCATCCTGTGGCACCGTGACATTGAGATTCAGGTCATACACCATTGGCAGTACTTTTGTCAACTTTATTAATACAAGTCAGCATGGTTCTAGGGTAAATTATTGAGCAGTACAAGAATCCACCATTGACACCTTTTATAAGTAAGATTATCAAACATCTGGGGCCCGATACCCAACCTATGTTCCTAGGGCCACAAGAAATCAGTGCTCCTAACAGTCTGCAATAGTTGTGGGAGCTTTGATTTGTGAGAGAATAGTAGCTGTGATCTCCACCAGCTACCAGTACAATCTTGTTACTCACTTCTGCAGCATGTATCTCACCCAAACCTCCAACCATATCTCTAGCCTTCAACCTAACCTTTAGGCATGAGCCTAGGCTCCAATTAAATCTTTAACATGTCCTCAGTCTCGGACTAAACCTTTAATTTGTCATCAGGTTCTATACCTGGTACAGCTCAGGAGCTCAGTGATTTCCTATGGCCTACACTCGGGACACTAATACACCTACAGGATTGTGTGGGTTCTCTGGTGTGTGTTAAGATGAGACTTCCTTAAAAAACTTTTCCCACACTCAGGACAGGAATACGGCCTCACCCCTGTGTGAGATCTTTGATGTCTAAAAAGGTGTGATATTCGTGCATAACATTTCCCACATTCAAAGCAAAAATATGGCTTCTCTCCTGTATGAGATCTTTCATGAACAACAAGGTCTGATTTCTGTGCAAAAGATTTCCCACACTCTGGGCAGGAATATGGCTTCTCACCAGTGTGCAGTTTCTGATGTCTGGAACAGCTGGCCTTATCTGAAAATCTTTTCCCACACTCAGGACAGGAATATGGCTTCTCCCCTGTATGAGTTCGAAAATGTACCGCAAGTTCAAATTTACGAGGAAAGCATTTCCCGCACTCAGAACAGCTATTACGCTTCTCTGTGTGAAATCTCTGGTGTGAAGAAAGACTTTGTTTAGAGCGAAAATTCTCCCCACACTCAGGACAGGAAAATGGCTTCTTCCTTGGAATGCCGGCACAATTCCTCACAGTAGAAGGAGTCTCAGAGTCAGAGGGATTGGATGGTCTATACATAGCTGGGCTGATGGTCTCTTCTCCCGCACAATCTCCTGTCATGGCCTCCATTTTACAATCTGGAGATAAAGTCAGACGATCCTTTGAGGGTTTATCCATGGAGTGTCCTGGAAAATAGAAAAATATAATGGCCGGATATGAGAGGGTTACTTCACCCAAATCAACATTCCATCTGGATCAGGTAGATGGAGGCAGCAGATGTCCAATGGGGAGGTCCCAACCTGCTGGGACTTATCAAAAGGAAACAAGGGAGGACAGGAAGGAACATACTCTCCATACACCCACATACATTTCTTCACAAACATTTCAAAGTATTTCCAATCAATGTAATGGGGGACATGTTCCATTAATTGGAGAGGTGAGAATCCGGGCTGCATACCATCTGTACATGAAACCCATAATGAATATGCACCTTAATTATACAGCTATGAAAAGAAACTGAACTCAGAATGAAATGGAAAACAAAGCCTACCTAGAGGATGCAAGATCCACATGTTCTACCATTAAGCAAATCAATCCGGTGCCGTCCATTGAAGGGAAATTGCACATTTGGTCAAATTTGTAGCTAACTGACCACTGTAGAGGCACCAATATGATCTCCTGTATAATATGTATATGTTTTCCATAACTCGTTATAATGATGTGTATGTGCCTGAACTTTCTGTCCTCCTCCATTCTTCTTTCTGTTCTGCTCCATACTGCTATACAATATATGGTATTCTATAAACTCTATACTATACCTTGCACACGTGTTTCACTTTGTCAGTACCCCGGACAATATTCCAGAATACTATTCTTAGCAATAACTATTCACGCTCTGTACACTGTGTTGTACAATAAATATTTCACACTTCTCTACTATATGTTCTGTATGTTCCACATACCACAACACACCCCTCACTTTGCCATTTATTACTATTGCCGATTATTACAAATTCCACAGCACATTCTATACCCTGTTCTTATGCATTATGTATTTCTATACTCCACAACACTCTGCTCAATCTGCTGTATATTACATACTCCACAATGCCTAATTCTTTCCACTATGCTGTACATTCTGCACTTCACTGTTCTGCTGTGTATACTTTACTTTGACGTACGAGGGGTGCTGAGAAGTTCCTGGCTTTGCCCAGAAAGCAGAGAGCCCGAGTTATGAAATAACACATTTATTCCACATATTCCCCCTGAGACTGATGCACTTGGTACAGCGTAATTGCAGCTTTTCTAGATCGTTCAAATGAAAGTCCTTTGGTTGGACCACAAACCAGCTCGCTTTGACGTCAGAAATGTCTTCAAAACGTGGCCCCTTCAGGTGTTTCTTCAAATTCGGGAACAGATAATAGTCCAAAGGCGGCCAGGTCAGGTGAGTAGGTAGATGTGAGTGAGTAGATGGTGGACCAATTGGAAACCCAGGGCGTTCAATTTTGCAGCCACATCGTTGGACGTGTACGCAGGTGCATTGTCCTGCAATATAAGGATCCCTTTGGTCAACGTTCCATGGCATTTCGTCTTAATTGCCTCCTTCAGCTGGTCCAGGAGGTTAGCATAATACTGTCCGGTGATACTAGAGCCCTGAGGTAGGTAGTCCACCAACAGAATACCGTCTTTGTCCCAGAAAACGGAGGCCGATTTCTGGGTTCGGAACTTGTTTGGCCACGGGGACCGGCTATGGCACCATTCATAGATGTGGAGCCGGGTTTCATCCTCGGTCACTAACCTAGCCAAAAAGTCCTGTGCAGCTTCAAAATGGACCAAAACGGCTTTGGATGCTTCAACTCGTTCCTTCTTCTGATCACTGTGCAAACATTTCCGCACTTCGCTGAAAGCTTGCCATGTCTAGGATAGTGGTGATAACAAACCCAGCCGGGTCAGTTGAGGTTGGGGGGTGCGCAGTGTGAATGTCCTTTGCTGACTTTCCCTGGAGAAACAAAAACATCATGACGGCCCGTAACTCCAACCACGTGAAACTTGCTTGTGCCTCGGCCATTACAGCTTCTCACCAAAAGAAAGAACAGAATCACAAAGCCCTGATATTTGCACAGTTACATATTAAGATATTAGGCTGTCAAATACCCCCACACGCATTATTCTATTTCATCGGGAAGGGGGCAAAGCCAGGAACTTCTCAGCACCCCCTCGTATACCCTATCCCCATACACAATAAGTTCGTCATCTTATTGCCGCCTATGAATTAAACAAGTTCTTGTTTTAAAGAACATTTTAATTAGAAGTTTGCATGATTTGTTACAAACATAGTAAGAAAAATAAAGAGAAAATGAAATAACATTCAAAACAAATGTAAAGAAACAAACCAGCAATAGTGCCAAAAACCGCATAAATCAGTTAACCAATATAATCACATATAAAAAGCGAAGGTTTTATTACAGATTGCCAAACACAATACATTATATTTGTACTGTACATTTGTAACATTTTACCGCATGGCTCGCATTATAAGCAAACAGTTTTTCATACAAATCTTGCTTATTAAATTTACGTATTATGTCTGATACATTCGGGACATCTGTAGCTTTCCTAAATGATGCTCTAGTCTGTCTAGTTGTAATGTGCAGTGTGTTACAATGGGCCTGTGTCCTATGGGATATTGCTAAATCCCTAAATTAAATAGAGCCAGAAAGGGATCTGGTTGTACAATTACACCAGTCACATCAGATAACAATTTACAAATCCCCGTCCAAACGCCCTTAGTACTTTTACAGTGCCAGAAAACATGGCTCAATGAACTTATAGGGCCACACATCCTCCAACATTCAGGTGAAGTGTTTTGCTACAACAAATGGGGTTCTACCTTCTTTTACAACAAAACATATTTCAATGACAACAGAGGATGGTATTTCCTAATACCTGTGACAGGCATTCAATAACCTTGGCTTTCATTTTACACCCCCTAAATTGGACCCATAACATACATCACATATGTTATCACATATAAATCAGAAGTATAATTTGATTTGTGTACTTTCATACTAGTAATGTCTTTTCATTTCTTCCTCTCACCTTGTGACTTACTATAAATCTCCGCTGTGATTCCTGGACATTGTGTATATAATTTATATATTCCAGTATCCATTAGAATCTGGAAATGAAATGTCTGCGTGTGTGTTCTCTATGATGGTGGAACCGGTACTGATCACTGTTCTCTGTTTGCAGGCTGCATTGTACTGGCAGTGGAGCTTACTTCAGTTAACAAAAATCCCGAGGTTCAAGAGTATCAGAGTAAGTTTGTTACGGAGGGGTGAATGACTTCTTACCAGTTGTAATACCAGCTGAAGACGTAGTGTGATCTCCGATTGTTCTCTTGTAATGTATGAAGCATAATACATGGCGATTGTTCTACCACAATGGACGGACAGTTGCAACATGTCTTCCATTCTTCGGTAATTAATCCCGGAACACACGGCACATTTTCCTTCCAAGCAGATACCAACGTTAAGGAAATATTGGGTTTTAGCTGACTCACAGTAGTGCAATACATTATTATGTCCTGCTATTCCAATAGGTTTCCCATTGCACCAACAGCTATCGTGAGTATAATTCATAGCAGTGCATTGCCGCATTCTGCAAAGCAGCGGTGAGATTTAGATTGCATTGCACCAATGTGCATGACAGTAGAATGTGCACTGCTGCAATGCATTAGTAAGGAATAGAACTTTAATGTTGCAAGGATTCCGGTGTTGGATATAAAAGAAAACGTTACTATTTTAATGCATGATTAAAGAGGAATTGTTTATCAATGTGGACCCACAAGTTTCAGACTACAAACTTGTCACAGCATAGTTATTGCATAGATTGGGATTTCAGGTAATTACAATGTTTGAATCACTTTAATCTCACCGTTTTTATGCCAGTGGCGGAGCTCTCCTGTATCATTAAAAACAGCAATACCAAGGACCCGCGTATCGAATGGAAGAAGATCCGTAATGATGAGACCACCTATGTATTTTTTGAAAATACTATTCAAGGTATTTGTTTCTGGGCAATATGTTGTGGAGTTAGATGGTAGATGGGGTAATAAATAATGCAGGGGCCATGAATAGTAAAGTGGGGTTCATAATGAAGTTGGGGTGCACAGTGAATAGGGGGGGACAATCACTCAGCTATATAGATATATGAATAGTTTGTCATTGTGGAAGAGTTCTATGTACGCATTATAGTGGGGTTCAGTATCTATTCCGCATAAAATCACGTTCTTCTCTGTTGTAGGAGATTTGAAGGATCGAGCTGAGATTCAAGCCCAAAGCTGGCTGATTATATTTAATGCCAGCCGGACAGACACGGGAAAGTATCGATGTGAAGTTGCTGCTGAAGAAGACGAAATTATGTTAGCAGAGATTACCATAGATCTCACTGTCAAAGGTGAGTATTGCCACGGCATACGGAAATGGTCCGTAGATATTCCGACTACGTGACCAATGTTGTTCTTCATGTTTTAGCTGTCACAGACTATTATCAGACTGTAAATGTCAGACGTCAGTCATCTTGGTTCAGATATTGCTGATTTCTAGTTGTCTGTCGCTGACTCTCTTATTGTAGTTGGCAGAAGCCAGTGCTCCAGTTTAACCACCCGGCCCGTAAACCCGACCATGGTTCCGGGGTAAAACACTTGCAAAAAGTGTTAAACCCGAACTGGTGAAATGCCATCACTTACCCGGTCCCGCTGTGATCATCCCGTGTTCTGTTATTCCAGCGTCGATAAAATACCCGCTCCCCGCAGCTCCTCCGGACACGTCTGTCCTCTTCCTTCTTCTCCCGGCGAGTGCACTGACGGGGTTTCCCGGTGACGTCGGTGCGGGCGGGAGGCGGGGCGGGAAATTCAAATCACTTTGCATTGAACTCAATACAAAAATGCTGTACTGAGTCCAATACAAAGAAATCTTTATATAATATAGATATAATTGTGTTATATATATATTATATAAGCTACTATACAGTTACATTACATTATACACTATTTTTATTACAAAATATTTTATTATTAAATTTATAAAATTTTGGACACATTTCGGTGAGTTATGCGGTAATTCGGTGAATTATAGCCTACAATGTAAAATACATTTCCATGCAAAAAATGTAGCACTTTTTGCATGGAAGTTTGGAAAGAATTAGAACACCCGGCGTTCGTGTACGCGTCCCTCGGCGATTCCTGATGATGTCCGTGCGTGCGCCCGTCGATGGGGGTCGTAGAGGGAAATTCAAATATTTTGTATTGGATTCAATACAAAGTCCTGTATCCAATCCAATACAAAATAACACAAAATATATTTATGTGGTTTTGTCTATAGGTATGTGACGGACACTAGGGAGGTGTTTTAGAAAAATATATTACTATACATTATACCGAATTATCGCATTTTCAGTATTTTTCATTTATTTATGTATTCTTGTTTAAGCTGATTTTTGTGTATTTTATATAATTTTAATTTTTTTACATGATTGTGTGTTTCAAACATTTTTTATATTCATGATATCTACTAGACCCCTATTCGGACATATTTCTGTAAGTTACAGGTCTACAATTTAAAAAAAAAAAAAATTTCATGAAAAAGTGTAACGCTTTTGTTACAGAAATCCAGACATCAGTGTAACGCCCAGGTGGGTAATGAATTGTTTGCACACATTGATTTCATATCAGAAGTGAGATATTTACCCGAGCAATCTCATCTACTGTAACTTGAATAATAGAGAATGCTCATAGATAAACCTGATGCGGGCACTTTGCGTTGTATTCAGAATTTTAGCAATTGTTTTTAAATAGTAAATAAGGCTGAAAATCATTATATTGCTTTATTTGCATACACACAATGTATTGGAAACGCTGCACATTCTATTCCAAATAAAAACATCAGATTTCCTGTTATTTGTGTTATAAAAAAGGGAAATATTAGACCGTACAAAATGATAGCAGTCTCTACATTCCTGTGTACAAACATTCACTGTATGAAGTGAATGTTGATGAACTGATATTGATGTATAATTACTGTGCTGCATGGAGTCGGCCAACCTGTGGCATCTATGACCGGGTATTCCAGCCCCGGGTGATTGGACTCCATTCCACAATTCTTCGGCATTCTTTGGTTTTGCCTCAGAAACATTATTACATTGATGTCTAGGGATTGGGCTGGCCACTCCATAATGTCAATCTGATTGGTCAACCAAGACGTTGCTCGTTTACTGGTGCGTTTGGGGAGTTATCTTGTTTCAAGAGCATTTCCTCCACAGGTATGTATTCAAAAACTGATCCGTGATCCCTGGTATGTGATAAATAGGCCCATAGTATGAGAAACATGGCCATATCATGATGATGTACCACCATGCTTCACAGTGTACTGTGCCTTGAAATCAGTGTTTGGAGGTCATCTGACAAACTGCGGCCCCTAGACCCAAAGAGAACCATATTGCTTTCATCAGTCCACAAAATGTTGGGTCATTTATAGGCCGGTCAGTTGTTTGGTAAACCGTAACATCTTCAGTCTACTATTGTTCAACATTGGGACTTTGTGAGAGCGTCTTGTTGATCGCTTCACATGGAGGTCTTCTAATTGGCACTCACAGGTAACTTCTTTCATCTCCCCGGAGCTAAACGATGGCTGACTCTTCTGTCCTTATGAATGGTAGCGTTCCATTGTCTTGCACATCATAAATTTAATGCATTCATTTTCTGCTATTTATATGTTTTCCCCATGTCTGGAATTCCCCATTTACTATACCAGCATGTACATTCACTTCCAGAAGTCCAGAATTGCCAGCTCTTTGTTCTCACTGCTATTATTTTGAATAGGAATGTTTTGATTTGGAATATAATGTGTTCCCGATGTATTTGTATGCATGGAAATCAAAGCCAATATAAGGACGTTCAGCTTTAGGTTCTGTACGTGTAGGCGGGGGTGTAAATAATTTTCATCCATGACATGCATATCTTTGTGTGATAAAACAAAAAACACGAAGCCGTCTGTGACCTCATTGGCTTCTTTCATTTATTTGTTTGTTACCATCTGCCACCTCGAGTAAATCCTTCTTCGTTATAAATATACATCCAGCACTTTTTTTGCTTTATTTCTTAGTAAAACCAGCGACTCCCCAATGCCAAGTGCCCAAGTCTGTTCCAGTGGGAAAGTCCGCCATTTTGCATTGCCAAGAAAATGAAGGTTATCCCAGTTCTGTGTACCGATGGTATCGCAATAGTGACGCATTGCCTGAAGACTCGAAAACCCACCCGAAATTTCTCAATTCATCATTTACCTTAAACACCAAAACTGGCACCTTGGTAAGACTGGCGGTCATGTATGTAAAGGGTCCTGTGTGTGTGTGTTAGAATAATCTAGTTTGTAGATATGGGGTGTCACATTGTGGTTAGAAAGATCTGTGAGAAATCAGAATACTCCGTATATGAAGGATATTGAGATGTTAGACTCCATCGTGTGGTGTATATACTGGGGTATTTGGGGAAACCATGCTATTGTAATATACAGTGATGGACACTGCTTCAGAATAAGTTTCTGATCTTGGGGTTGAGGCTGTATATTTAGGCAATTTGTTAAATATTTACAACGCAGACGATACATTTATGGTACGGTGGTATGTAAAACATTCATAGGATTCAACTGTTCTATCATGTATATATGTTAACATATTGTTATATAACAAAATAAAATATACATACTGTGGCAATAAAAAGTTGTCAAACTATAGTAACTGGTATGGTAGTATTACTATAGATGGAAAATTGATGAGGGAAAATAAATGGTAAACAATAACCAGCCCTTAGGCCATAGTGGATTTGTGGGGTTGGGGTTGGGAGAGTAGGGTGGGAGAAAGGGTCTTTTTGGGATTGGGAGGTGGGTACAACAACCATGCCCAGATCACCAGATATTCAGAACATGAACTAGGAAGAGGGGGCTCCAAGCTGATTTCTCAGATGAGCCGGAGTGAATGAGATGCGGCCAACATGTCCGACGGCCATATATTATCCCATACAGTCATTACAAAAGCTTTCATTTCTCCATTCTCATTTTGTGGAGGGTGGTGATCCCTGTATGAGTTGGGGAGCAGCTGCCGGTAGGTGGCCTTTCGAGGTTTTCTCTGGAGAGCCTGGGAGTATTGATAGTAACCCAATTTCAGGGGAATGCAAGATGGGTATAGCAAAAAGTTCTGAGCGTACAAAGAAAATTCCATGCCGATCTGGTTCCAGGACTGGAGAGGATCACAAGGTAAGTGCCCTCCACTTTGCTGTACCTCAAACAGGTGTGCTGGATTCCGAGGGGAATACACGGTGTAGAGAAACTGGGTCTCTCTGTATGTCTCCACAAAACTGAGGATTTACGCTTCAGAATAAAAGCAGTGTGCCAGTCCAGCTTCACAACCTCATGCCCTCTATGCCAGTCATTTGATATACTTAGGCGTGAGCTTGTCATAGACCCGTTTGAGCATTTTATATAGCATAGGCACCAGGTGACGTGGGGATTCAAATACACACCTACTCAAAATCTGTTACCGGTCTATGTATGTGTCGATAGGCAAAGTGTTTTATAAAAGGTGTTAAGTTGTAGTTACTTTGGTTGTGAGGATCTAGCATCCTTTGAGATAAATGTTTCAGCTTGTGGCCAGAACTCTCTAGTGTCGCCTTTTATATTGTTTAGATTAAGCCCAGTAGGGGAAGAAGGGTTATGGAAGAGGGGAGTTAGTGGTGAGGGCATGGAGGATAAAGTAAGATGCTTGTAGACTGAGCGCCAGGCTTTCCGTAGTAGCCTTAGTCTGTCGGGAACATTCCTTTCTCTGCGTGACAGGAGGGGTAATTGTTCAATTAGGGTAGAGCGCTTTCTGGTAGGTTGGCTTTGCCATTCAATCAAGTGGGTAGGCAAGGCCAGATATTAGAGCCTAATCTCAGTCATATTTTCTTTTTCCTGTTTCATAAAGCATAACTCTAGGTTTCCTTATCCACCTTGAGTTCCTTTCTTCTGTACAATTCAGCTCAATCACCAGCTGTCTCTATCCCAAGGCAGCCAACAGGATCTGCATTGTGTTTTCTGATAACGCATGGACACATGGATTGGAGTTTCAGCTTACTTTTCTTTGTATTTGCAGAAGTTTATGTAGGATTTTATTTTGTTACCTATGTATGAATGTAAAAGATGTACAAGCTGGTTCACACTGAGTGCCTGAGTCGGAAGGAAGAGGATAGGGTGCAGCTCGCTTCCATGTGCCAGCCAAGCCTCCAATGTACTCTGCTGGAACCAAAATACATTTATCTGTTTATGGTTGATGGAGGTGGATAGTTGTACAGTGTTCTCCCCAGAAATATTTTTCAGCCGGGTGGGGGAAAGCTGTAGCTGGGTGGTCAAAAAGAGGGCAACACACTGCAAATTTAGTGTTTTTGTCACAAGTATCCAGTAACCCCTATTAGTGTCAGTGTTCTACCTACCCCCTATACCTTGTTCCAACTTTCCAATGCCTGCCCTGTTAGAATGTCTAATTTTTCCATTCTATGAATTTTTGCCCAACTGCTTAGTGTTCTAAGATAAAAGAGTGTAATCTCTTGTAGTAGTGTAATAGTGTGATCAATGTGGTGTAGCAAGTCAGGCTTGGTTCGCATTAGCAGCAAACAAACTGGGCCATTTAGTGTTCCCCAGTGACTACTGCTAACTGCCCTGCACCTGGGATTAGTAACAGGCGGTAAGTGCGGGGCACCTAGGATTGGTAACAGACGGTAAGTGCTGGGCACCTAGGATTGGTAACAGGTGGTAAGTGCTAGGCACCTAGGATTGGTAACAGGTGGTAAGTGCTAGGCACCTAGGATTGGTAACAGGGGGTAACATTACGGGACATAAAAGGGTACAGGACACATTGGGGTAACATTACGGGACATAAAAAGATGGGGGGTAGTCATGCTGACTTGTTGTATTTATATTTGGTAAGGAGGGCTGCCGGCAAAGTTTGGGGAAGATAATAGCCTGGGTGTAGAACTTTGTGAAGAGTGAATGAGAGGCTTCTTATGTAAGCTCCGTATGTTTTGTAGGTATTTTCTGCAGTTAATAAAGGAGACATGGGACAGTATTCCTGCATTGCCAGTAACGCTGCTGGAACGGCTCGTTGTGACGCTCAGCTCCTGGAAGTGTGTAAGTTGTTAAAGTTACAGCTTTTGTGTGATTTGTGTGACCGACATAATATGTAAAGCCGGCACGAGGGGTGCTATAGAAACGTATAAATGTTACAAATATATAGAATGCTTTTTATTTCGGTATGTTAGGGGTTCAGATATTTCCTATGGAGGGGTGGGCAGCATCCATCAACACTGCTGTGGGAAGCATGGACAGAGTAATAAGCCGCAGAAGACATTGGGGGAGAACATATAGATTTATCAGGCCATACCTGTTTCAGGTATTCCTTCCATGAAGCAAGGTGTCCTCAATTAGGTTTAGAGAAGCCCAGATAACCCTGATAAACCCTGTGCGCAGGACACAATATTATTATTATTATTATTATTATTATTATTATCGGAGTTGTTGGGGTCTTGTTTTGTTGTATTTTAGTAATCACAATGTTCTCGTTATTTCCAGATGATCTGAACATTGCTGCCATTTTTGCAGAGGTCCTAGTGGTTTTGGCAGTGTTGGTCTTAATCACCATTGGCATCCGTTGTGCCTATCGTACAGGTTACTTTGCCATCATCACTGGAAGCAATGAGCAAAGGTGAGTTACCAGCTGACTGAACATTTCTGATGGGCCCTTCGTCTTCTCATCTCTCAGCGGAGGAGTAATACTTTAAGTCTCATCTTTAGTCTACCGCCTCTGTCTGATAGAATGGGATGTAGCAAAATAGAAAACTACTATTTGCTGGATAAACTTTCATTATATTATCTACTTGTCAGTTGTTTAACTCTGTGAACATTATTAGTAAATCCTTGTATAAGTGGATGATAAATATTCCATTGGTTCTGTGAAAGAGCAAATAATCTTGTAACTGTGCACATTGCTAATTAGTGTTCTGATCCAACTTAGCAGCCATATACAACTACAATGACGTATTATTATTAAACAGGATTTATATAGCGCCAACATATTACGCAGCGCTGTACATTAAATAGGGGTTACAAATGACAGACTAATACAGACAGTGATACAGGAGGAGAGGACCCTGCCCCGAAGAGCTTACAATCTAGTAGGTGGGGGAATGTGTAGACGGATTCCTGCAGCTCCTGGTATTGTATGCTTCATGGTTGTAACACATTCTCAAAGTCAGTTACCTATATATATATAAATATTATCCAATATATCGGCCATAGTGATAATAGAAAACCGTTCCTTTCTGCGTGTGAAGTAGCATGTATAGTGATTTAGAAGAATAACTGTAACTTCTCTGACATTCTGCTTTTCTTAGTGACGACAATCCTACAAATCCCGACTCTTTTCACTACTTGCGGTCAGACGATGAGGTAAGAATGTTGTGATGCTGTTCTGCTTTCTTTATTCCTAAACCCATGTAATGTTAGCGTGTATATTATATGTATATTATATGTATATTATATGTATTGTATCTTTCTGACAATAGGTATAATAGGATTTACCAGATACATACAGGCCATATTCAACCAGAAACATTTCAGAAAGCATTTCACCAGAAGCAATATGTATAATGGGGAAACCATCTAATGATAGTACATCTCGGGGCCGTCATTATTGCCTTTCTTTTACTTATTAATCAATAAATGTGCTTTTCCAGCTACCGTACCAAATGACAGTCTTGGGTCTCCACGCAGCGTCACTTGTTCTAACCTACGGTATCAGAACCACTTTCCTTGCACCAATGTAGTACACAAAGCCATATAGCTGCACGCATATGTAGGATTCTTATTTCGATGTTATGCATTGGGGATGGGGGAGGGTGAAGTCCAAACTCTTGATCTGTGCACACGGAATGCTTCCCTAATCTGACTTTATTGTAATGTCACATGTAGAAACAGTGTTTAGTGTTTGAGTCCACAAAGGGTCCCCTTTCCCAGAATGGAATTGGCTACAACAAGGTTAAGAAATGTTATTATATTATTGTTTTTATATAGCGCCAACATATTACACAGCGCTGTACAAAGTCCATAGTCATGTCACTAGTCATGTAACTCACAATCTAATGTACCTATCATAGTCATATGTGTTTTTTTTTTAATACAGTCTAAGGTAAATTTTGTGGGGGGGGAAGCCAATTAACCTAACCATGTTTTTTTTTTAATGTGGAAGCCTCACAAACACAGGGAGAACCAGCAAACTCCATGCAGATAATGTCCTGGCCGAGCTTCCAACCTGGGACCCAGCGCTGCAAAGGCCGGAGTGCTAACCACTGAGCCACCGTGCTGGCAAAATTCATTCTATTGTGTAAAAATCATGGTGCCATCCTTGTGAATAAAGGTCCACAGTGCACATGGTGTAAAGCTAAAAACTTCCTTTTTTCATCACATACATTGATATACACTCACACAAAACATGACTACTTGACAGCTATCTGTACCGCCATACTCCATACTTGAGAAAGTTAATGGTTGCCTTGGAGATCATTCTACCCGTAGGTGTCCCGATGGCTACATATGATCTGTATGAGGCTAAAAGGCGGAACTGCATCTAATGTTCTCATGCAGCATCTTGTTGTGTCAGTGATCCAGCACACAAACTAAAAAAATAAACTTGTTTTTTTTTTCCAGGGTGATTTCCGCCACAAATCCTCATTTGTCGTTTAAGTCATTGCACCGGTAAGAAGTTCGGCAGAAAAAACTTGCACTGAAATAGAGAAGACTGCACTTTACTATCTAATGTTCAATTGTTGCCAAAGTCCAAGCAGCCCATGCTTTGCTGAAAGCAGGAACTTCCTGCCTTGTGTGGGTGCACTGTTTACTGTTTATAGAAAGTTTTTAGTTTTTGTACTGTTTTTACTTTAAACTGAAACTGTTTGCAGAAAGTATTCACAAGAAGAACTGAAGACACTTCTTGATTGTTAGAAAGCCCAGAAAATGTTCCAATCACAAAGGGACTGACACTTCTGTGGTGGTATGAATAGGATAAAGTCATATCCTAGAGAACTGATATACGTTTATACATATCTTTGTTATTTGTTAATGTTCACCCACTGTTCTAGTGAAAAGAACTTGGAACCCCGGGTGAATAGTGACACATTACTGCCTCTGCTAATTGTATCAGCAATAGATTGTGTGTCATTGGTATGAGTAAGCTGGCTATCGTTTTATAAGTTTTTATATTTTTTTTTGTATTTTTATACATGTGAATTTGTAACATGAAAAATATTGGGATAGTTAGTTGTACAGTTTAATAATAAAGATTTGGACAGAGACAACTGTTTTCTCATTTCAGTTCTGTACATTACTGCAATTATTATAAATGAAACAACTCAGATTGACCTGCAGACTTTCAGCTTTAATTCAGTGGGTTATACACAACGATTGCATAAATGTGAGGAACTAAATCCTTTATTACACAATCACTTCATTTCAGGGGCTGAGAAGTAATTGTACAATTGACACAAAGGTTATTTCATGGGCCGGTAATTCTTATCCGGGATGGTGTCACAAGAAAAACCCGGGGTCCCCTGGGACATTGTGAGTGGTAACCTTCTGTATGAGTGCTCTCACCTGTTCCCAATAGGGTCTCAGTAACGGGCAGGACCAAAAAATGTGTAACACGGTGCCCTTTTCCCGATTACACCGACCGCATCTGTCTGAGACTTAAGGGAAAAGGCTGTGTAGCCGCTCTGGGGTCCTATACCACCGAGAGAGGGTCCTAAAACTCAGTACCCGATACTTGCTGCTCGTGGAGCACCGATGAACTGTAGAAATGATGATGAGCTCCCAGATTCAGGTGAGGGAGCTTCTGTAAGCATGAGAGCGCCGTCAAAGGTATCGGCGTGAAAGATTGTTCCACACTTATCCATTGTTTGAACTCCCCATGTCGGAACCAGTCCAAAATTCGGACCATGTGGGTTGCCATGTAGTATAGGGAAAAATTGGGGACGCCCAGACCTTGCATTTTTGCTCTGGTCCCAGAGTATACCCCAGTTCAGCCTCCCATGCCCGTAAATATGAAGGGGAAAAATTCTCCGGAGTCCGGTTAAGTACAGCATAAAGGTAAGACAGAGAGTGTCTAAGAGGGCCACTTCCTGTACATACTGTCTCAAAACCCGTTTTTACTCAGTTACTGCAATATTCTGGGGGAAGGGACCGGAAATAATGGGACGGCTGAAGTGACCTCCAAAAATCAAGGTCAAAGTCCCCTAACCCATCCATCAATGCCTCCATCGAGACCCACTGCCCTTGGTGAACAAAATGTTCCACTCTAAGGAGCCCTCTCCCACGCAGCTCTCCTAGTTTCCCATCCTTCAACACAGGGGGAAGGGGGGGTTACCAATAATCGGATACATGGGAGAAGATCCAGGCCATAGGTTGAGTTTAAATATAGGTCTCAGCAAATATCAAAGGATGAGCTCCCAGATTCGGGTGAGGGAGCTTCGATAACCATGGGAGCGCCGTCAAAGGTATCGGCGTGAAAGATTGTTCCACACTTATCCATTGTTTGAGCTCCCCATGTCGGAACCAGTCCAAAATTCGGACCATGTGGGTTGCCAGCATAAGGAAAAATTGGGGATGCCCAGACTCCCCCCACTCTTGCTTCAGAATAACAGACTCCTGGTAAGCCTGTGGCCCTTTTTGCCCCAAATGAAGTGGAATACTTTAGTGTGTAATGATTTAAAGAATGAGGCCGACAAAGAGATTGGCAGAGCCTGAAGAAGATACAGGATCTGTGGCAGGACGTTCATATTCACTGCCTGTATGCGTCCTAGACAGGAGAAAGTCAAGGAGGACCAATACTCCAAGTCCTTGGTAATGGTAGCGAGAATGGGAGTGAAATTTAGAGCATAGAGCCGTGATAGGTCCGCTGGGATTCGAGTCCCCAAGTACTGAATCGCCTTATCTTCCCATTTAAAAGAGGAGGGAATGAGATCGAAGGGTTTGAGGCATAGAAATACTCAGGGCCGCAGATTTAGAGTCGTTGATTTTAAAGTTCGACACCGCTCCATATATCTGTATCATTTAGGTTCGGTAGAGATATGAGGGGGTTAGTGCTGATGAAAAGAAGGTCATCTGCAGAGGCTGCCACCTTATGTTCACATCCATTTAGCATAAGGCCCTGGATATCTGGGTTGGAGCGTATCGCCGACATTAGGGGCTCCAGAGACAAAATAAGCGGGGACAGAGGACAGCCCCGTCTAGTGCCATTAGAGATGTGAAAGGGTGAAGGCACTTCTCCATTCACCTTGACCGATGCACAAGGGGACGAGTACAAAGCCTGGATCCAAACCATCATCTTACTCGCCATGCCATAATACGAAGCATGGTGAGCATAAAGTCCCCGTCCACTCTATGGAAGGCTTTTTCTGCATCGGTCGAGAGCAGCAACGAAGATTTGCCGCGTGAATCCATGAAATGGCTCTTAAAGTGTTATCTTGGGCTTCCCTGGAAGGCCATGGATATGTCTTTGGAGTCTGTTGGCCAGGATTTTGGTAAACAGCTGAAGATCTTGAAGCGAATTAGGCCTGTAGCTGGGTCTTTATCTGCCTTGGGAATTACAGTCACTATGGCCCTTAAAGAATCTAATGGAAGAGAGCTCCCATCCGTCAATGAATTGAAGGCAGCTACAAAATGATGGGCCAGGTCCTCAGCGAACTTTCTATAGTAAGGGAGCGAAAATCCATCCGGGCCCGGCGCCTTCCCTGACTTAGTTTGCTTTTCAGCCGCCTGGAATTCCGCAATAGATATCGGGGCCTCCATATCCTGACGTGCCGAATCAGAACGGCATGGTAAATCAACTCCCTCTACATAACGCCGTATTCTCCCCAAATTGCGTGCTGCACTCGACTGGTCAGGCGGTTTGAGATTGTATAGGGAGGCGTAATAATCTCTGAATTTTTCGGCTATCTCTTTCACTCCGGTAGCAGCGTCTAGAAAAGGTACATGTGTGTGGGCCCTCGGGCCTCTGAGAGCTCTCGCCCACATTTATCCCCATGTTCATAATAGGTTCTCCGGCATTTCACAAGGGCTGCCTTTGCTTTACCAAGACAGAGAGAAGCTAATTTCTGACGTAGAAGAGCCAACTCCGAGCCTGTTTGTCCAGAGAGCGCTTGTGTAGGAGCTCTAACTCCTGTAGGCGTTTTATATATCTCTTCCCACAGAGATTGGTAAGATGATCACAAAGGGAGCATTGCACCCCTCTCCTTGCATAGGCTGGTAAGGTACTGAGCCTGGTAAGATGGTTATGTACACAGCGGTGCACCCCCTTCCTGCAGATGTTGGCAAGATGGCTACATACACAACTGTGCACCCCCTCCCAAAAGATCCTGATAAGATGGCCGCATCACAGCAGTGCACCCCTCTCCACAGAGCTTATAAGACACAGAAGTTACTGAAATGTAGATACAGGCAGCTTGCATATAGTACTTGTTAGTTTATCATTCTAATGTCATGTTACCAAATTAGCAATTTACAATAATGAAGTTGAAAATGATACGTCAAAAAAAAAATCACCGTAGGTTGGCTATGAACCTATTCTAACCATGATTCATTACCAAGGAGGTACCTGCTCGCACCTTACCACACTCCGAGAGGATCATTGAGATCTGGAATTCTGGGTCGGTGTTGGCCCATGAGCATTTGGGTTAGCAAGATGGTTTTTTAGTCTCAACAAGTGATTGGCAGACGGTGAATTTTGTGTTAATCCTTTTCTCTTCATGTTAGCTATGACATGGTATTACACAACGTTTTCTAAAGAGTGTTAGTGACACTTTGCCTTTCATTACTGAACTAATCAACACCCTACCAGACCCAATATTCAGTTCTGTAATTTGTATTTTATGTATCCGAACAAAATGTATTTTTAAGGGGGAAAAAGGTCAATCAATTTGTATAATAATATAAAATGTAATATAATAATATATAAAATAATAAAAAATAATACATTTGTATCATATTTTTGTAACAAACAGAACTAGAGTGGATATATCAAAGAATCACCCCTTGGAAAATATTATTTTGTTGCTTGATATGACAAAAAAATCCAGCTGACTTACCTAATACAATTTACAATATTTCAGTGAAAGATATAACAGCGACATTTCAGAAAAAATAAGCAAAAACAGAACGTGTCAGTCCTGCATGTCAGGAATTTGTGGAACCACCTTCCATTTCAGACGTCTTTTTGAATACTTCCTCCCCAGCCCTGACCCGCTTGTTTCATAGGATTCACTTTAGGGTTCAGCTTTAGAATGGTCCAATGTTTTTATTCTGGCCTGCTTATATCTGTGTGCTTTATAGGTCATTATACTTATGCAGGAACCATGATCATTGAAGACAGTCCTGGCACTGGGACTCGAGTCTTGACATTTATTTATTGCCTGCAACAACAAAGGTAAGTACTTTCCATAATACTTTATATGACACTTTAAGGTTTTATTTGTACAATTTGTATATTAATTAATAATAATAATTATATATATATATATATATATATATATATAATTATATTAAATAAATATATTAATTAATATTAATAATGAATAATTATATGAATATATATCATATATGTATTTATAAAGCATCAACATATTACGCAGCATAGTCATGTCACTAGCTGTACTTCAATGGGGCTCACAATCTAATGTCCCTACCATGGTTATACTTGAACGCAGTCTAAGGCCAATTTTTGTAAAGGGAAGTCAATTGTCTTACCCACATTTTTCTGGGATGTAGGAGGGTACCTGAGAAAACCCAGGCAGAACATACACATTTCTTGCAGATAGTGTGCTGGCTGAGATTCGAACCCGGGATCCAGTGGGCAAGAGTGCTAACCACCGAGACAACTGTGCTGCCATTGACTGAATTAGACCCATGAATGCTTGTCTTATGACGAAAAGTACTTAACCTCATTGTTTCATTTAAGTATTGGTCCATGTTGGGTGTGACTACAGTTTGTTCCTTCCATAAGTGCATTGCCTAAGCTGCCTGTCCTCTATATGTACTTATAGAAAGGACTGAATCATACTGTAATTATAGTCAGTGACCAATGTGTTTTTGATTTTTATAAATGCTTGACGTCCAGTTACTCACCATCTAAGAAAAGACAGCACATCTTGCCTAAATAGTGTGCAAGACATCATTGAAAAATCCATATTCTTATTAATGTAAATATTCTCCTGTATCCAGTGAACCACACAATAACAAACAATAACTCACCAATATATAAATTTTAATAAAGGCTAATTAACAAATTGATTTCTTTTTGTACAGTTATATGTTATTTAGTAAGAGACATAAACCCTAACCCATAAAATCAATATTCATGCCCGTTACTTGTCATTATTCTTTAAATAAAATGTACCGTATTTTTTGCCGTATAAGACGCACTTTTTCTTCCCCAAAACTGGGGGGGAAAAGTTAGTGCGTCCTATACGACAAAGGTGTTACAAAATAACTAAAATAATATACTCACCCGATACCCGATCCTGGAGGCTGCTAGGGGCATAGTTCAGTGTTTAATTTATTTCAAAGTAGGCCTACACATGCACACTTGTTGTAACAGGTAAAATTAAAAAAATACACAGTAGTAGTGGAGATGGCAGGTTTCACCCAAATGTGTAATTTCACATTTCCTTCTACAATATTCATTTCATAGAATGTTGAAGGGCTCTAATATTCTGTAACAAATGATGGTTCTTTGAAATGAAATTCTGAAAGCCATGTGACTTTTCCTTCGGGTGTTGGTTGTTTCTTCTGGATTCTTTTCACTGTCAGCATAGGGTCAATTCCCGACATCACTCGCGCCTATAGACCAGCGGGCTCTCTGCCTATGTGTGGCCCCGCATTGGTCTTTTTTATAGATGCAAATAATGACGGGAATTTTAGTAGCAACGCTATTTCAATGAGGAGAGAATTTCAGCGGCGGGCCACTCATAAGATTTGGCCCCACACTGGCCGCGTCTGGCATTTCCAGCACTCCCCCTCAGCTTTTCCTTGCTACTCCAAGGCATGGACTCGAATGGTTGGATTTTCATATTGTTAATATTATTATTATTGTTAGCCTGTGCTCTATTATAAACCTGTTCCAGATTGAATGTGACGCAAAACCTCTTTGTTTCCATATGAAAAGGGTTTACATCTAATAAGAAGGAAAAACTTCCTCAACTGTTTCAATAAATTTTAAGGTTGGCCCGTGACTTTGTCTAAGATTTTCATTTTGGCCCTCGGTGTATTTGAGTTTGACACCCCCGCTCTAAAACATACAAAGTATGAGCCAAGGTTAGACAAAATATCAGCATGCAAACAACAACAAAAATCATATTAATTGTTCAAAAGCATGATGAATGCAAACTTTTACTTTTCAATAAACAGTTGTTTGTATCATTGCAAGCTCTTTTATTGTGTTTTTCTTCTAAGACAAAAGATGTTAATGTATGAGTTGTTTATTTCTGAACTAAAACCTCAGTATTCAGGTTAATGTGCTGTGTAGGAATAAAATGGGAACATTAAACTTACCAGTCCATTTTTGAAAATAGGAACCACATTGGCCTTACGCCAATCTAAATGGCTTTGAAATAACTGAGCTCATCTCTTTGAGAGCACGTGGATGTAATCCATCAGCTGCTTTATCAACCTTCATTGTGTTCAACTGCTTCTTACCATTGTTCAACCAAATCCTCAGCATGTCTCTAACTAATCTTCCAATCATGGCCCAATACCAACCAAACGTCCATCCATGTCTCCTGTCTCCAACCAAACCTTCATCCATTTTCCCCAATCTGGTATATCCCCAATATGGCCTTTCCCCCGTGTAATAACGTCTATGTTTTTATTAAGGTTGAATATCTGTGGATAACATTACTCAGCTTCTCCCTGGTGTGAAATCTTTGATGTTTAACAAGTTCGGATTTCCGTGGGAAACATTTCTTACACTCAGGACAGGAGTACTTCACCCTGGTGTGTGATCTCTGATGTTTTACTAGTTCAGATTTCCGTGGATAACATTTCTTACACTCGGGGCAGGAAAATGGCTTTTCCTGTGTGTGGCAGATCTGATGTACATTAAGGCTGGACTTTTGTGAAAAACGTTTTCCACACTCAATGCAGGCATACGGCTTCTCACCAGTGTGAGACATCTGATGTCTATAAAGATTGGTCCGTTGTGAAAAACATTTTCCACATTCAGAGCAGGAAAATGGCTTCTCCCCTGTGTGAGACATCTGATGTCTATAAAGATTGGTCCTTTGTGAAAAACATTTTCCACATTCAGAGCAGGGAAATGGCTTCTCCCCTGTGTGAGATCTCTGATGTTTAACCAGTTCTGATTTATGTCCATAGGATTTTCCACACTCAGGGCAGGAATACGTCTTCTCACCTGTATGCAATCGCTGATGTCTGGAAAGATTAGTCTTACCTGAAAAACATTCCCCACATTCATGGCAACAATATGTCTTCTCCCCTTTGTGAGATTTTTTATGTATAACAAGGTCTGATTCCTGTGGAAAAGATTTCCCACACTCTTGACAAGAATATGGCTTATTTTCTGTATGGGTTCGATAATGTATAGCGAGCTCTGATTTATGAAGGAAACATTTCCCACACTCAGAACAGTGATGAAGCTTTTCCTCCGTGTGACACCTCTCTCCTGGAATGCCGGAACCATCCCTCATTTTAGAAAGAGGATCAGAGCCAGAGGGATTGGATGGTCCATCCATAGCTGGGCTGATGGTCTCTTCTCCCGCACAATCTCCTGTCATGGCCTCCATTTTACAATCTGGAGATAAAGTCAGACGATCCTTTGAGGGTTTCTCCATGGAATGTCCTGGAAAATAGAAAAATACGATGGTCAGATATGAGAGGGTTACTTCACCCAAATCAACATTCTATCTGGATCAGGTAGATGGAGGCAGCAGATGTCCTCTGGGGAGGTCCCAACCAGCTGGGACTCCTCCCCTCTTCAGACATAGGGCCTTTTAAACCCCTCCCACATCACTTCTACATTTACATATCCCTACCAGAAGAACAAGAAGCAATGGGGACTGGAAGGAACATTGTCTACACACACCCACAAGGAGGTGGGGACTATTATAAACCTATTATAGGATGTCACTAAAGGCCTGCCCTACTCTGGACCAATCAGTGAGCAGAGATGACAGAAGAATTTATGATGGCTGACCTGTGCTGATCTGTGTAGGAGTGTCCTCCGCTACGAAAGTCCTCATCATTCCAGCCTCCTCCGTATATTGCTGATCATCCCCCACAGACGTCTCTTCTTCTTCTACTTTAACCTCAACTTTTATATCCATCAGATCTTCACCCTAAACCAGAAGAATAGAAATATGGAACATCTTATGGTTGGACCTAACATAGAAGATATCATTGTAGGGTCCACACATGGTCTCCCTCAGTGACTGTAAGAGTGGGCATACCTGAGGATGGTGAGGGATCTCCTGATCTTTCTGTGTGGAATCCCGGGAATACAGAGGACGGGGACATCTCTCTGGTGGGTATATGGGGCCCTCAGCTCCTCCTATATGATGATGGTGAGGGATCTCCTGATCTTCCCGTGTGGAATCCCGGGAATACAGAGGACGGGGACATCTCTCTGGTGGGTGGAATACAGAGGACGGGGACATCTCTCTGGTGGGTTTATGGGGCCCTCAGCTCCACCTACCTGATGATGGTGAGGGATCTCCTGACCTTCCTGTGTGGAATCCCGGGAATACAGAGGACGGGGACACCTCTCTGGTGGGTTCCCGTTACTGGATCCATCTGTAGGAAACACACATACTGACTGAATACATTGTCTCTATGTGTTTATCAGATGATGGGATAGAAATAGTAAAGATAGAAGAGGCTGTTGATCCAGGGAACATCCGATTGCCTCATGGAATCAGGAAGGAATTTTTTTCCTGTTGGAATAAAAATTTGTACCAGGGTTTTTTTGCCTAACTATGTCCTATAGGGTTTTATATCTGGGATATGTCACACAGAGGCACACAGTGGCAGGTATCGGAGGATGTCTTATTAGCGGGGGGTGCCTTATTTTAATGAACTGAGCAAAAATCGGGGTGGCTTATTTGATGGGGATGCCTTATCATCGGGGGAAACACGGTATCTGAGATATGTTTGTTTCCTTAGTGGTGGAACTTGATAAACTTTTATGTACTTTTTCAACCTAACTGACTATAACTATGACTAGGAGGGGCATGCTCTTCACACACCCACCAGGGGGAGGGGCCCATTACCACCCTACTATTGGCCGATATCAGAGAAGAATATATGATGGCTGACCTGTGCTGATTTGTGTAGGAGCGTCCTCCTCTATGAATGTCCTCATCATTCCAGCCTCCTCCGTATTTTGCTGAGCATCCCCCACAGTCGTCTCTTCTTGTTCTACTTTAACCTCCACTTTTATATCCATCAGATCTTCACCCTAAAACCAGAAGAATAGAAATATGGAACATCTTATGGTTGGACCTAACATAGAAGATATCATATTGTAGGGGGCCACACATCATGTTCATACATTAGATTGTTCAATATCTACCTGATGATGGTGAGGGATCTCCTGAACAATGATACAGTCACCATCCAGACACATCCCATAATAATCTCCCAGAATTCCCTGCTCACCTCTCCCGTCAGGAGCCCAATCATCTTCTGGAGGACTTCTAGAATCTTCTTGTTGTTGAGTGTCGGACAGTGCAGTGGAGGACCCAACATAGATGAACTAGAAGGGTGGCTGTTTGGTTTCAATCTCTTACCAGATGACGTCCTCACTACTTTATAATCCTGAATAAATAGACAATTAGTATTTCTCCCAGAATCCTTCTCACCTCTATGTTATGTCCATATTTTGTTAGGAGTGAGGTCATGTGACCCTTCTAAAATCCTCCTCACCTGTCCGGTCAGCAGGTAGATGATCTCCATGGTGAGGTTCAGTATCTTTTCGGTCATGTGACTGTGGGCCCGGTCCATCTTCATTGATGTGGTTGTGTGATCGGTGCTGATCCCTCTGGAGACAAATAGTGGAGAATTATCTGTAGGGGTATTGGGGTTAATACAGGGATGTCTCCAGGAAGAGTTTGTGATGGAGGACGTAGGGACAGATTAGAGGTGTTTTGTAGAGATTGGGGATGTCCTTCAATGTGACTGGGTGCAGCTGGATTAGCTGAAGAGGAGGATGGGTATGACAAATCAGGAAAGATGGCCAAATACCCGCTGCTGTGGGTCTGGGAGCCACCACTGCAATATTTGCACACATAACTGCCTTCACTAATCTGCCCCCAATCACTCAGCTCTGCCCGTCTACTATCACCCTATCTATGGGCATTATGGCCAATCTCACACCCCTCTTACAGGCAGGGCTGCTGTTATTTTCTATTATTAGTTGTTATGGTGCATTACGGCATTATGGGTGAGTGCTGCAGTTATAAATCTAACCAAAATCCAAACCCTTAGAATTAGAGGAATGTGTATGAGTAACAGTGATTGAATCCAATGTTACCAGATGGGGTTGTAAGGGGAGGCATTCTGGAATCTTCACTATTGTTATCGCTCTACTACCTGGGCCCCTTTCGTCTACTAATCCTTGATAGAAGATTTGGCAGTAGAACATTTTCTCAGTGTGGGTGGAGGAATTTGTCCCTTTGTCTAACCAATGCACCGAGGACCTCTCTTGCCTCCCTGATGCAATGTGACGGTCAGCGCCTTAGGATTACTCCATAGACAGGTACGTCTGCTTATCATTTCCTACCTGTTACTTAGGAACTAAAATCCTTGCAGAGGCTGACCAGGCACAACATTGACTGAGACTTCCCATCTAACCATAGAGACTTCCTGTCTTAGTAAGAGTGAGATCGCCACCTTCTGGAGCTCAGAGAAACTGCAGCCTCAAGAAATGTCTCATTGTGTGAACACAGCAAGGTGTCCTGAATGCTGAAAGAGAACCCTGGCATTGTAGGTACTGTCCCAGCCTGTCCACATCCAGCAACAGGTTGCTCCTTGGTTGCAGAAAAGATGGCACCATATGTAAGGCTGCACAGTACATACACGGCACAAATGTCTTCAGGGAATGCAGTTCCTCTGAGCTCCTCAAGGTGGTGATCGCAATTACAGTAGAACAGGAAGTTTCTATGGTACAGGCAGGAAGTGATGTCACATAAAAACATGAAATTCCGAGTGAGAAGTGAGTTGAGAGGAAGTATAGAGGAGACATTGGTGGAACTGGCAGAAGGTAAATGTTATATGTACAGCCAGAAACCCTCCCTGTCATTTCCAGCTTGTATTTCCTAATCACTGGTAACAGAGTCAGAACATGGGGAGGTGTATATAGGAGTAGATATATATGTTATGGTGAGATGGGGTAAGAGAAGTGACGGGGTAGAGTGATATGAGCCAGGGGGGTATATATAGAGATATGGCGTTAGCGATGTGTGGGAAAAGTTTTCTTGAGTTAGAACCTTGGTACCTGTTATTAAGGATTCCCTTTATCACTGGAGTATCTAACTCATGATATGTAAATGTCATTGATACTTGCTTATATATATACGTGTTATTATCTGCCTGTTGTAATATTACAATGCTATCTACCTGTCTGCCTGTCGTTGGAGAACATTCGGATTTGTCTAATAAATAGCCATCAGTGGTATGGGACACATACAGCATATTTGTGGCTCCCAGTCTTATTCACGGGGTAGCTCCCCAGTCTCTGGAAGCAGTCAATGATGTCCTTCCATCTGTGTTAATGGTGTGGTTGCATACTTGGTACCGGGGCAGTCCTGTGAAGCTGCATTGCTGAAAGGAACATCAATCATCATATTAACGTCTTCCACTCCTTCATATTGTACAAGCAGTTCAGTCCAAGTTATTCTCTGCTATCTGTTTACAGAGCAACCGCCACAGATCCTATGACTACATCAATGGGGATGGACCAGGGTCATGTGACCGAGAAGATAATAAATCTCACCCTGGAGATCATCTACCTGCTGACGGGAGAGGTGAGGAGGATTCTGGGAGGTCACATGACATCGCTCTGATCTCTATTATTAAATCACAGACCTGACCGGAGAGGTGAGGAGGATTCTGGGATGACACATGATAGTTATTTGTTTGTATTTATTGTAGAGTTTCCCTCCAGTGAAGTCCGGTGGCCAGGTGACCATCACAGTGCCTCCACCTCACTGCCTGACACCGGAGAGAAACAAAGAGAAGAAGGTTCTAAAAGTCATCCAGAAGATGATTGGGCTCCTGACGGGAGAGGTGAGCAGGGAATTCTGGGAGATTATTATAGGATGTGTCTGGATGGTGACTGTATCATTGTGTGTGTCAGGTTCCTATAAGGTGTCAGGATGTCACTGTGTATTTCTTTAGAATGAATGCATCGGGGATTATAATATTATTATTAAAGAAGAGTATCAAGATGAAGATGAAGAGTACGGTGTTACTGATCCACCTAATAACATGAGCCCATCAGAGAGATGTCCCCGTCCTCTGTATTCCCGGGATTCCACACAGGAAGATCAGGAGATCCCTCACCATCATCAGGTAGGTGGAGCTGAGGGCCCCATAAACCCACCAGAGAGATGTCCCCGTCCTCTGTATTCCCAGGATTCCACACAGGAAGATCAGGAGATCCCTCACCAACATCAGGTAGGTGGTGATGAGGACCCCATAAACCCAACGGATAGATATCCCCGTCCTCTGTATGCCCGGGATTCCTCATCATCTTCAGGTAGGTGGAGCTGAGTTCCCTGTGAAGTAATTAATGTGGAGATGATGTGTGGCCCCCACAAGATATTTTTAGGTGAGGTCACATGACCAATCCTCCTATGTTACAGATGTGATTTCCTGACATTCAATTGGTTTAGGCTGAAGATCTGATGAACATGAAATCTGAGAGTGAAGAAGAGACGTCTGTGGGGGATGATCAGCAATATACGGAGGAGGCTGGAATGATGAGGACATTCATAGAGGAGGACACTCCTACACAGATCAGCACAGGTCAGCCATCATATATTCTTCTGTCATCTCTGATCACTGATTGGTCCAGAGCAGGGTGGTAGCTGAGTTATATTGACCAATAATAGGTTGATAATAGTCCCCTCCTCTTTGTGGGGGGGTGTAGAGAATGCTCCTCCCAGTCCCCCATTGGTTCCTCCTCTACTGAGAAGTAAATGTAGAAGTGATGTAGGAGGAGCTCCAAAGGCCCCATGACAAGAGGGGAGGGGTCTCCGCTGGTTGGGACCTCCCCAGAGGAGGACATCTGCTGCCTCCATCTACCTGATCCAGGTGGAATGTTGATTTGGGTGAAGTAACCCTCTCATATCCGGCCATCATATTTTTCTATTTTCCAGGACACTCCATGGAGAAACCCTCAAAGGATCGTCTGACTTTATCTCCAGATTGTAAAATCAAGGCCATGGCAGGAGATTGTGTGGGAGAAGAGACCATCAGCTCAGCTATGGATAGACCATCCGATCCCTCCGACTCTGAGCCTCCTGTGATAGTTTTTGTACATCAGAGATCTCACAAGGAGCAGAAGCTCCATTCCTGTTCTGACTGTGGGAAAAGTTTCATACGGAATTCACTCCTTGTCAGACATAAAAGATCCCACACAGGAGAGAAACCATATTCCTGCCCTCAGTGTGGGAAATCTTATTCACAGAAATCACAACTGGTCAGACATGAAAGATGTCACTCAGGGGAAATGCCATATTGCTGCTCTGAATGTGGCAATTGTTATCCACTAAAATCAGAACTTGTCACACATCAGAGGACTCATTCCTTGGAGAATTTATATTCCTGCCCTGAATGCGGCAAAAGTTACCCACAAAAGTCTGTATTGGTCAGACATCAAAGATCTCACACGGGAGAAAAGCCATATTCCTGCTCTGAATGTGGGAAAAGTTTTTTCCAGAACTACCATCTTTACAGACATCAGAAATCTCATACAGGTGTGAAACCATATTCCTGTTCTGAGTGCGGGAAAAGTTTTTCTCAGGAGTCCCATCTTTACCGACATCAGAAATCTCACACAGGGCAGAAGCCATATCATTGCCTTCAGTGCGGGAAATGTTTTTTACAGAAGTTTCATCTTGACAGACATCAGAGATGCCACACAAACCTAACTTAATCCAATTCCAATTAGTAATTTTTAGTTTCACAGTTAAGATCATGTTAATATGTTATAATAACATATTATTAAACATTTAAGAGAATTTTAAAATGTGCAAATAGATCAATACTGTTTCGTTTTAAATATGAAACATATTTCCTTATGAGGATAAGCAAGGAAGCGAATCTTTCAGCAACAGAATCCCGGCAATACATGGATATCATTCCCTCAAAGAGCATACTATTCTAAGGTATTGGAATAAAATTGAATCCTGAATGCACAAAATTAATACGTTGGAAAGTAACTGTAATAATGTCTGGACCAGCCCGTTGTAGGATACTTGTATTGATTGGTCCATACGCCCAAGTTAAAAGGCATCTATAGCAGCTAATGTGTTCCTGATGAAGCGGACTTTGTTCCAAGAAACGCGTTGAATCTAAGCCCTATCTGTATCAATTTTTGTGCCAACCATTGGATTATCATTATGTTTTTAGGAAAGTTTTATTAATCGATTGTCAGTAAATTATTGGATTATTATATATTGTATATTTTAAATTGTTGAAAAGTCCCAAGATAATTGACCAAGCCCCCAAAAAAGTTCTTTAAAATTTTCACCTACACAGCACTGCATGCTGAGACTAAAGGTTAATTATGACTGAAATCCTCTAGTAAATCTCCGTGATCATCACTTAACTCATCCCTAGAGGTACTTACCTCCCTTTTGGTGGGAGTGTCGACATTTCTAAGAATATAGAATACATACACAACACAAAGTTGTTGAGTTGTTTTCCCGGGGTTGCAGGCCCTCTCAGCTCCACTAGGTGGTGATCTCACTTATGCTGGAACAGCGAGTCTCTACAGACACAGGAAGTGATGTCATATATAAATAGGCAGTTCCAGTGGAGAGGTAAGTTGGGAGGAAGTAGAAATGAAACATTGCTGATATTGATCAAGACAGGTATTGTGATTAGGTATTGTGGTATAATACCATTATAGACCATAAACTCCGGTTTTAGGAATTTTCTATACCACAAGTAAATGCAGGTAAAATATAGTGTTTATAAGTTCACATATATATATATATATATATATATATATATATAGACATCAACATCTAAAGAGGTTAAAATGTCAATGCAATACGTTCAAAATTCATTATATATTAGGCAATTTCACTTGATACATGGCATATTGGATAGTTTCACTTGGTAACACGTTTCACGGAGTCTTTTCTGCTTCTTCAGAACTAGAAACTATATAAGATTAGTAGAATACATACATTTCTTCACATTAAATACCCATTAATTATGGATTTTTTTCCTAAAACGGAATATGTAATATATTAGCCATGAACAGAAAAGTAAACCAAGAACAAAACCCCAGAAGTTTAAAATATAAATGTATAAATCAACAACCAGCAACACTTACAAGGATATATAGGATGTAAGTATAATTAGTACCGCCTTGTCAAAGGCTGCAGATTTCTCATTGTTACATAGTAGGTTAGGCTGAAAAAAAGACATAAGTCCATCAACCACTAGGGAAATTAACATATCCCAGATATAAAACCCTATAAGACATAGTTGGAGGAAGGCAAAAAAAACCCGGGTACAATTTGCACCAATGGGAAAAAATCCTTCCTGATTTCTTGAGGCAATCGGATGTTCCCCTGATCAACACTCACTGTTGTTTTAAAGCCTTAATACCCAGGGTAGGTTAGAATGTTTAATGTCATAGATATGTTGGTAAATTCTCTTGTTAAATGGACGTAAGGTCTTCCCTATACAGAACGCCCCACAATGGTAGGTAAGGTAATGATACCTGTTGAATTACAATTATTATGCTTTTTGGCTTTGTATGAAAATTTGAAAATATTAAATGAAAATATAGGAGACAATCTAATTGGCATTCTCGAAGATATTGTGCCAGAACATTTTAGTAATTTATGTACCTCCCGCCAAGCAACTATAGTATCGCATAACACTAAAATCTGCTTTATTTGTGGTGGCAAACATCGAAAAGGCCCATGAAACCGACCCCTCGAAGACCAAGGGCCTACCAATCCTTCTTCCAGGTTTCTAAGCGTATAGTAGCTGCTTTGTCTCATCCAGTCCCTTACATATCTGTACAAACTAGCAAGATTTTTATTTGTCTAATTTTAGGGAGATTGGCTCCTACATTTTGTTTGTTGAGTTGAAGTTTTTGCGTGCAGATTCTGGGTTTCCCTTTACGCCAAATGAATTTGTCAAACCCTTTTTCCAACTTCTATATATCACAGTGTCTAAGTAACAAAGGTAGCATGGGGTAGAGCAGTCTAGCGAAACTCACCATTTTCACAACGTGGCATCTACCTAACAATGACAATAGTAGATCTTTCTATTTCTCCAACTCCTCCAGGATCTTAAAAAAATAAGGAGTATCCTTAGTGATATGAATTCCAAAGATGTAATAAAATCTCTTTGTATTTGAATCCCACAGTCTGCTGCCCATACCAAGTCTATTCTGGGGACATCCTGACCAAGGAACATCAAGTCACGCTTGTCCAAGTTAATGCACAACCCTGCCACCTTACCAAATTCTTGGACCAGATGCAAAATTGGATGCAAATGTATTCTTGTATTAGACATTACCAAAATAATGTCATCACTTGGTGTGGGCCAATAAACTCCCCTTCATAAACAGGCGTTTCCAATAGAATGTGCACCAATGGCTCTATAGAGATGTTCGATAACAGTGGTGATAGCAGGCATCCCTGTCGTGTTCCCTAAATAGCTGGAATGCTTTAGATGGTGGACCTGCTGGTAATATTCTTGCTACTGGAGAGTTATGAATAGTGTGTATAAATTGTAGAAAGGTACCCATAATACCCATATGGCGCATCGCTTTCCTTAGCCGCTCCCAATTGGCATTGTCAAAGGCCTTCTTCCGCGTCCAAGGCCAAAAGGGCCAAAGTGCGCGGAGATATGGGATATGTTTATTTCCCTAGATTTCAGTTCTTCTGAGGGAACTTTCGGGGGTGCCCCGTGTCTGCCCCTTTCAGAATGGAAACTCCTAAGAGAGCAGTCCGTGGACCTGAAAAACGTAAAATAAACAATAAAAAACTTGAAGAACAATAAACCAAAAATTTTCCGTAACAGGTTGCGCACCTCCTTTTTTCCTGATGGGATTCAAAGCAGTGTTGAATGACTTCTCCCTCTCTGATTATTAGAGACGTTTGTCACATAGAAAAGCTTAACAATGTTCCTGCGTAGTGTGTAAATGTCCCGTGCCCCTTTCCAATATTCGGAGGGAACAAACTCCAACATAGATATGAAACTTTTGAAATAATCAGATGGTCTTGTTGTTCTTGAAGACGGTAATGCCTGGGTACCATACTGCATTACAAGATGTCAGGCCCCCCATAGCCTAAAAAAAACACTCGGCTACCTTACAGAGCCCCAATTTGAATCTGACAAAGATGAGCCTTCTGTGGCAGGTGATGAACGAGCTTGAGTATTCTCTGTTAGGTTGTTGGAGGACGGTGTGTCTTCCATCACATCTCCTCTACTCATGAAGAATTTTTAAGCTCCCTCAGCCGAGGTAAATTAAGCTTGAGTGCCATCTCTCAAAGTGGCAGGATATGCTAGAGTGAACGTGATCCTTTTATCCAACAATAGTTGGCAACCCAAGCAACCTCTTCTCAACAATTGACTCCTAAACCCCACACCCCCTCCCCCCACAACATATTATTCAGGACTGTGTAGAACTGCAAGAGCAATCAGATGCAGAGCTGACAGCTCCACTCCTCTGATTGCTCTTGCATCCCTAGTGTAACTGTAACATTCTCTATCCAAGAACACATACAGAACAGTGTAACGTGACCGCAAGTTCCCACGCTCCCACGCAGCCCGGTGACCGCGGAAACTGAACTGCAGTTGAACGCTCAATGGAGAAACTCCATTGAGAGTTCATCTGCAGTCACAGCTGACTGGAAGCACTCGTGTGTCTCAAATCAGCTGTGACCGCGGTTCCCACGGTTACCGGGCTGTACTTATCAATAATAAATACAGCCCGGTGACCGTGGGAACTGAACTCAGATGAGAGTGATTGGCTGAGGAAGGGTAAACTACCCTGATGACAGCTCAAGCGTCATCAGGATATTCCTTTCCTCAGCCAACACACGGAGCACTAGAGGTGAATGAATGGGGAGACTTGTCCTTATTTAATCTTTATTGCTCGCGGATCCCACACTGACAGGAGGATTCCCAGGGCTGTGCAGCCGTGGGAATCATCCTGTCATTGTGGGATAACCTGTAAATCACACACATTCAATAAACTACTTTAACATTAAAGTTTTTTTTTACACATATATTTTACACACAAATTCGCAAAGTGGAATCCTGTGTTTTTCGGATCAAGTCAAACCGAACAGCCATATTCGGGTGGAATATAAGGACAACCCGAATTCAGACACCAACACTACTCATCACACGCACAGCTCTAAGACTTCTCTAGAGCTGCCCCGACTCTCTGGAATGGTCTCCTCGTCCTATTCGGCTTGCTCCTACTTTCTGCTCATTTAAAACCCAACGCTTCCCCCTCACCTACCCGTCTTCTTCTGTCTCCTAAACCCTCACTACTTCCCACCATTCCATATCCCCCTCCTATTGTGTGATACGTCCCCCACCTCCTAGATTGTAAGATCTTCGGGGCAGGGTCCTCTCCTCCTGTGTCACTGTCTGTATTTGTCTGTCATTTGCAACCCCTATTTAATGTACAGCGCTGCGTAATAGGTTGGTGCTATATAAATCCTGTTTATTAATAATATTAATAATAATATAATAATAAAATAGGATTGAAAGACTTGCGGATTCAAGTTAACTCTGCAGAGTAGTTAGCAAAGACTAGCAATTTGTGACCCGCTGCCACTAAGGCCCTCTGAGCTCTATAGGCCTGCAAAATACGTTGATGATCTTGATAACGAGCAATATTTGGTATTTGTGCGGGGGGCCCAATCTATGTAACCTTCCTATTCTGCAGGGAGGAGTAAGTTCCAAAGATTGAGGAATAACAATAGCACATAGGTGGTTCAGCTCTTTAGCACTCAACGACTCCAGTAATCCGATGAATCGTAAATTGTTTCCCCTGGAATGGTTTTCTAAGTTGTCCACCTTCTCAGCCTCTTCTGGCTAATTGCTTGTGTGATCCTTACCGTGAGTTCTCCTGGGATTGTATTGTTGTTTCCAAAGAACCAATGCGGTGTTCCACTTCCTGGATATGATTTGCTTTAGACATTACCTGCTCATTAATAGATAACACGTGGTTCTGTAAAAGCTTCTCCTATAATCAAAGAGATATCTGCCTTTAAATTGAGTTCCACCTCTCTAGCCAGGATTAAGTTATGGCAAACTAGACTGGCTAAACCATCTGAATCTTCTCCACCTGATTGTGTACTGACTTCTGACCCCGCCATCTTTGGAGGCCGAGCCGATGGTGTTCCCGCCAGGATTCCATTTTCAGAATATGGGTTCATCTTAAAGCCCACCCACCAATACCTACCAATAGTCATATCACTAACTGCCCCTCAAAGGAACTCACAATCCAATGTCCATACCAGTGTTCGGGGTGGGATTGTAGATGGATGGCAGCGCCTGTATTGTCACCCAACTTTTCAGTAAGTGCCCAAAAACAGCCGGGTGGTTACTGATTAGTGCTAGGTGGTTCGCCCAGCTAAAACTGGCTGGGGAGATTAATGCATACCATAGACATATGTCATTAGCACAGGTTGAGGACAATTTTGAAAGGAAGCCAGTTAACGTAACCATGTTTTTTGGGGTGTAGGAAGAAACCAGAGTACCTGGAGGAAGTCCACGCAAACACGGGGAGAACCTGTAAACTCCATGCACGATTGCTGGCTGTGTATGTATCCACGGCTGTCAAACATCTCGGCCTCCAGACAAAAATGTTTATTTTTATTGTATAGATGGTTGATGGGTATGTAAGTAAGGGAATTGGGGCCAATACGAAATAAATGGGAGTTAGATCAGAGAAGGATCAGGTGCAAATCCAAGTTATGAGTTTGAAGGTCACATCGCTGGTGGAAATCAAATAGTGGAAAAAGTATTTGGAGGTCACAATGCTGAAGGAAGACACTTTGCGAGGTAAGTATGGGTATGGTAGAAGCTTCCTGGGGCCCCAAAGAAGACAATTCTGTAGTTCTACAGTGTATGAAATGCAATATTGACTGGCAAATAACCTTCACTGAACACTAATAATCCCTAATATTTACAGGAAGGACTGCTGTGTACAGGTCACATGACAATCTCAGGGAGGATGGAGGGGAAGCAGAGTCACATGACTGAGAAGATAGTTACCTGGAGATCATCTACCCACTGACCAGAGAGGTGAGGAGGATTCTGGGAGGGATTCTCTGTTCTAACATGAACTTACATGAATGTTTTTCATTACTGAATTTTAGTCTCAAGCAATCTGATGATCATATGACCATCACATGTGGCTCCACAAAAGCTGAGACCGTCAACTTAAAAAAGATTCTAAAAGTCACTCAGAAGATGATTGGGCTCCTGATGGGAGAGGTGAGCAGGGAATTCTGGGAGATTATTATGGGAGGGATTCCACACAGGAAGGTCAGGAGATCCCTCACCATCATCAGGTAGGTGGAGCTGAGGGCCCCATAAACCCACCAGAGAGATGTCCCCATCCTCTGTATTCCCGGGATTCCACACAGGAAGGTCAGGAGATCCCTCACCATCATCAGGAAGGTGGATTGGAGGGTTACAATGTGTGGATTAAATAATAAAGTTTATTCTATACTGTTGGTATTTTTTATAATTTTGTTTTTAGGATGAAGATCTGATGAACATGAAAGCTGAAGAAGAAATAGAAGAGACATCTGTGATTGATGATCAGCAATATACGGAGGAGGCTGGAATGATGATGACATTCATAGAGGAGGACACTCCTACACAGATCAGCACAGGTAGGTCACACATATTACATACCTGGCAAGCTGGTCCATTGATTACTCAACCCTGAGACCTGACTTCTGGGTGTCCCCTCATCCTCACTCTCTGACCACTGGGGGAGCTCAATATTTCCATTGAAAGCAATTTTTGACGAAGGTGGGGGTGCCTCCATAATCCCTATATCACTCCAAGACCGTTCTGATTGGTTCCCCCCTGACTGGGGTTCATGAATAATGAAATGACCAAGTAGACGATCTCCTCTCACGGTGATGTTGTTATTTAATTTTTAGTACATGAAGACCCCACAAACCCAAATCTCCAACTGTCGACCCATCCTGTAGATGGACTGCCACATTCCTCTTACTAGACACCTAGCAGTTCCAATCTAGGGAAAAGTAAATTGGAACTCCAGCTGGTTGGGGCCGAAGTATGACAATATAAAGGTGATGGTGGTGGCCTCATGATGCCTGAGTTACTTACATCTGATCATTTCTATGTACATATGGGGAAAGGTGCCTTGACTGAAGTTTCAAGTCTTCCTCCTGTGGAATATAACAAGAGGTAAACCCCTTGTAGCACCAATATCTGAAGAAGCTACTGGAAACTGTGCACACTTTCCTTGCCAATAATTCACAGAACCCAAGTACATGTGGGTGACCTCCACTATCCAAAGCAGATATTCAGATTTCTCCTTTATCAAAGAGGTGAACACTATTACAGAACACACACAACATAGGTTTTATTATAGATGCAGTACCTCTGAGCTCCGAAAGGTGGTGATCTTAGCCATGCGAAGACAGGATGTTTCTATGGAAAACAGGACGTGACGTCACATATAAATGCGAAGATCAGGGGAAGAGGTGAACCAGGAGGAAGTAGTGAGGAGAAATTGTCAGCAGAGGAGGTAATAAAAACTATTCTATATTTACACCAAGTCATAGCCATCCTTGTCTTCTGTAGTCACTGTGACTGCTATATTGATATAAAGGATAGAAATGAATGTTCAGGGTCAGGACATCTCCATGCTTATGGGGCTGGAGCCTTTCCCTAATGTTTGAGATGTGCACCCCCACCTTAGCAGTCTGTCTATTATTATTCAGTGTTTATTGGGGGGGGGGAATTAGAAGATTTGTCTTTATATTTTAAGATTCCATAAATTTAAAAAAAATGGGAAAATGCAATTTGTAGCTGAAGTTTTGATACTTAATTTCTAGTCTTTTTCACTGGACACACAGAGATCCCGCCAATACGATTTTTCTGTCAGTCATTGCATTCTATGACCTCATAGCTTCTCCGTCCAATGTTCCTTCATTCAGAGTCAGCTCATCCTATGACATCACACTGACCTCATAGCTCCTCCGTCCAATGTTCCTTCATTCAGAGTCAGCTCATCCTATGACATCACACTGACCTCATAGCTTCTCTGTCCAATGGCCCTTCATTCAGAGTCAGCTCATCCTATGACATCACACTGACCTCATAGCTTCTCCGTCCAATGTTCCTTCATTCAGAGTCAGCTCATCCTATGACATCACACTGACCTCATAGCTCCTCTGTCCAATGGCCCTTCATTCAGAGTCAGCTCATCCTATGACATCACACTGACCTCATAGCTCCTCTGTCCAATGTCCCTTCATTCAGAGTCAGCTCATCCTATGACATCACACTGACCTCATAGCTTCTCTGTCCAATGGCTCTTCATGTAGTGGCTAATTGATTTTCTAGCTGGGAACTTTCATGGTCGTAATTTATTGTTGATGGGATACTATAAATTATAGTAATGTGGTCCTCCAATGGGGCTGTGGGGTTGAGGGTCTCCGGAGACCTCTGATGGTGTAATGAGTCTGAAGGACTGCTAGGGGCTTCAGAAGTAGAAGAGATGAAACATTTGGGGGTCTCTGAGATTCTATTCTATGATTGGATGCAGGAGGGAAGTGCAGGGAATGGGATCTGCCCGTATTGGGCTCGGGCTATGAAAAGGTGGAAGGGTTCTCAGTGTCTGATCTGGTGGGTCCGATGAACTCTGCGGACCTCTGAGGGGGTAGTGGGCTAAAAAACTGACAAAATATGCCCGACCCCACATTTACATATTACTTTGGAACAAACTATCCAAATAATTCTTATTTCTATTTATCAGTCATCTATCTACAGGGAAATATTTCTAGATCCAATGACTGCACACATGAAGATGGAGGAGGTCCGGAGCTACGTGACTGAGAAGATACTAAACCTCACACTGGAGGTCATCTACCTGCTGACTGGAGAGGTGAGGAGGATTCTGGGAGGTCACATGACAATATTCTTCGCTCTGGTAATAAGAGGTGGAGGAGGGGGAAGGGATTCTGGCATTTTAACATGAGATCACTATTTTGTAATCTAGAGTTTTCCACATGTGAAGTGTGGGGATCACATGACCATCACAGTACCTCCATGTGACTCCCTAAAACTTGAGAGGGAAAACATGAAGAAGATTCTAGATGTTACCAACAAGATAACTAATCTGCTAAGGGGAGAGGTGAGCGGTGCCGGGAATTCTGGGAGATTATTATGGGATGTGTCTGGATGGTGACTGTATCATTGTGTGTGTCAGGTTCCTATAAGGTGTCAGGATGTCACTGTCTATTTCTCAATGGAGGAGTGGGAGTATTTAGAAGGAC
>NC_092867.1:58922951-58946940 GCF_032062135.1 Pyxicephalus adspersus
CATTACACTGAATACATGATAATAAGCATACTCACAAATTGGCAGATAAGTTAATTACAGAATAAGCAGCACATGACTGTAATGTATGTGACTGTTAATATGCTGTGTAATAATATGATATATAAGACGGGTATATTGTTATATTAGAGTAGACTATGGTGTAAGAGTAGTATATATGGTGGAATATTTGGAATTGATATAGCTATAATTGGTATTACTTGGTATAGTGGCGTAACTAATAAAAAGTACGATCAAGTCTTTTGAAATTAGAGTTGAATGGTAGCTAGATAATATCTCCCAATGCTTTGAACTTGGGCCACATATAATAGATAATTTGGTTAGGAAGTAGCAAAGAATAAAGGATGAGATAATATAAAGCTGACCAGATGTTTGTAAGTTGATTAATTGGGATACGCTATTAGGGCCAATATACACTAGACATTCCAAGTATGTGGATCTAAAACTTGAATATATTTAGGGGTTATATTAAAAGTTATTTCAATTATTTGGTATTTTTTAACAATATTAGGGAAGAAAAAAAAGGGGTGGATGGGGTTTAATATTGACCAATGAACACTTATATACGAGAATATTTAGTCTTGACCCTTGGGTCTTAGAGTTTCTTCCAGGTAATAAAATTGTATATTATTACACCGCTTATTAACAGTCACATAAATTATGATCATGTACTGCATATTCTGTATTGAACTTATCTGCCAATTTATGACTATGGTTATTATGATGAATTCAGTGTACTGTCCCCACATCCCCTGATGAAGCCAGTGTGCGAAACGCGTCGGGGACGAGACACCATTGACATCTATGACATATGATATCTGGTTGTGTAACCATTGTAATGAATTTGGGTCTGATGGATTCATGGATTCTGGAATTCTTTTGGGAGGTGCCATGGTAGACTAAACATTAAATCTACAGTATGGTCCATATGGGACACAGGTCAGCTTCCATATTTCTGTTCGGAGTGTGGGCAACGTTTTCCAACCAAACCCCAACTTGTTGTACATCAGAGATCTCACACGGGGGAGAAACCATTTTCCTGCCCTGAGTGTGGGAAAGGTTTTGTCACCAAGTCAAATTTGGAGAGACACCAAATTACTCACACAGGGGAGAGGCCATATGCCTGCCCTGAATGCGAAAAGTGTTACGCACGGAAGTCACAACTTGTCATGCATCTGCGATGTCACTCAGGGGAGAAGCCGTACTCCTGCACCGAGTGCGGGGAAAGCTTTTTGTGGCAATCCCAACTTTTTAGACATCAGGTGTATCATAGAGGAGAAATGCCCTATTCCTGTTCTGACTGCGGACAGTGTTATCCTCTGAAGTCAGAACTTGTCAGACATCAAATTTGTCACACAGGAGAGAGGCCATTTTCATGCCCAGAGTGCGGAAAATGTTTTTCAAGGAAGTCCTATCTTTCTGTACATCAGAGATCTCACACGGGGGAGAAGCCGTATTCCTGTGCTGAGTGTGGGAAATGTTATTCACGGAAGTCAGAACTCGTCAAACATCAGAGAACTCACACAGGGGAAAGGCCGTATGCCTGTCCTGAATGTGGGAAATGTTTTGCACGAAAGTCCAGTCTTTCTGTACATCAGAAAGACCACAGGGGTGAGAAACCCCATGCCTGCCCTTTGTGCGGGAAATGCTTTCCTTGGAAATCAGAACTTGTTGCACATCAAAGATCTCACACGGGGGAGAAACCATATTCTTGCCCTGAGTGTGGGAAACGCTTTCTACGGAAACCAGATCTCACCGCACATCAGAGGACTCACACGGGGGAGAAGCCATATTCCTGTCCTGATTGTGGGAAATGTTACTCACAGAGGTCTTATCTTTCCGTGCATCGGAGAAGCCACACCGGGGAGAAGCCGTATTCTTGCACCGAATGTGGGAAAAGTTTTTCAGACAAATCCAATCTTTCTGTACATCTGATAAGTCACACAGGGGAGAAGCCGCATACTTGCCCTGAGTGCGGGAAAGGTTTTGTACGGAAGTCAGATCTTGCTAAACATCACAGCCTTCACAGGGAAAAATCCACCTTAATGTCCTGAGCATGTGAAATGTACTGCCTGCAGTGTAGTCTGATCTCTCCAGCTCTTCATCAGAAGCTTCAATGGAATAAAGACTAAATATTTTAAATTGATTGATGTATTTAGTGTAAAGCTCTTCAGATTATGTATTAGGACTCTTTTATAACAGTAAAATGAAGTCATAAAACGTCTGCTTGTTGTCCTGATTTTTGCTGTACGTACTTGTGCGATGGTTTTCCATTATTCTGGCCATCGTGCCACTCTCAGGTGATCTGTAGTATCCTCCAATAATAATGTCAGAAAGCCATGTCTACCCATAATGCCTCAGCACATTCTCTATTCGATCATCACATGACATGAAGGAAAGAAAGCGTCCTCTATCTTTTCTATGTAGTTTGTCTCTCGGAACCAGAGAATCAGTATGAGCAGCCCATTGTTGGTAGGAGTCTTGTTAACACCTCCCATTCTGATTGGCTGGTTTCTGCATGTAGTTCACTTATTATTTGTATCAGGGTTGACACTCATCTGCTTTGTGGACCCCACTGGCCTCTCCAGAGCACAAACCACCCTTTTCTAGTCAGTTTTAAACCAGAAATTCTATAATGATTTATTGTGACCATGAGAACCCAAATCCACACACTGATACATCACAGACTCTGTGAAGTTCCCTCAGAGGATACAACCTTCTAGCCTCAAAAATATCTCCACCACTGAATGGCGCCATAGATTTGTCCTGGTTTGTGTTCCCGATGACCCCTAGTCATGTGGATGTGTCACCATGTACATCAATATGGAGCCATTACTCCACAACACCTTCCAGATACTTGGGTGAATATTTCAATAAAATGGTGAACTTCACTGTGCAGAACGTGGAACTTCCTGGCTTCCATGATCTTCCATGATGTCTCTGACATTGGACGTTATCTTCTTCTTGTTGTTTCTCTACTCACATCGGGGGTTGGAGGAGTTTTCTAAAGCTCCTCGGGGGTTTTCCTGTTAGAGTTCCACAAATACCATAAACCTAATGAGGAATTTTTGTTTATTTTCTAGTAATTGGACGACAGATCAAGAAGAAAAGTCCCAGCTCTCCAGACTGTAAAGTAAAAGATGAGGACATCCAACATCCAGGAGAAGACTTGATTACCAGAAATGTCCATCTGGAGTCTGATGGTGTAGATGGACCATCGTCATACCCTGAGGAACCTCAGGCTATGGGGGATGGTGACATCCTTCAGGCAGATAAGAGGTATTCCTGTCCCGAGTGCGGGAAGCGATTTCACTTTAAATCTGGTCTTCGTGTCCATTTACGATGCCACTCAGGTGAGCGGCCGTATTCCTGCCCCGAGTGTGGGAAACATTTCCGTTTTAAATCCAGCCTTCGTGTGCATGTAAGATCTCACTCTAACGAACAGTTATTTCCCTGTACTGAATGTGGGAAAAAATTTCCATTTAAGTCCAGTCTTCTCGTTCACATGAGATGTCACTCAGGTCAGCTTCCATATTTCTGTTCGGAGTGCGGGCAACGTTTTCCAACCAAACCCCAACTTGTTGTACATCAGAGATCTCACACGGGGGAGAAACCATTTTACTGCCCTGAGTGTGGGAAAGGTTTTGTCACCAAGTCCAATTTGGAGAGACACCAAATTACTCACACGGGGGAGAGGCCATATGCCTGCCCTGAATGCGAGAAGTGTTACGCGCGGAAGTCACAACTTGTCATGCATCTGCGATGTCACTCAGGGCAGAATAGAGGGGAAATGCCCTATTCCTGTTCTGACTGCGGACAGTGTTATCCTCTGAAGTCAGAACTTGTCAGACATCAAATTTGCCACATAGGAAAGAGGCCATTTTCATGCCCAGAGTGCGGAAAATGTTTTTCAAGGAAGTACTATCTTTCTGTACATCAGAGATCTCACACGGGGGAGAAGCCGTATTCCTGTACTGAGTGTGAGAAATGTTATTCACGGAAGTCAGAACTTGTCAAACATCAGAGAACTCACACAGGGGAAAGGCCGTATGCCTGTCCTGAGTGTGGGAAATGTTTTGCACGAAAGTCCAGTCTTTCTGTACATCAGAAAGACCACAGGGGTGAGAAACCACATTCCTGCCCTTTGTGTGGGAAATGCTTTCCTTGGAAATACGAACTTGTTACACATCAAAGATCTCACACGGGGGAGAAACCATATTCTTGCCCTGAGTGTGGGAAACGCTTTCTACGGAAAGCAGAGCTCACCGCACATCAGAGGACTCACACAGGGGAGAAGCCATATTCCTGTCCTGATTGTGGGAAATGTTACTCACAGAGGTCTCATCTTTCCGTGCATCGGAGAAGCCACACCGGGGAGAAGCCGTATTCCTGCACCGAATGTGGGAAAAGTTTTTCAGACAAATCCAATCTTTCTGTACATCTGATAAGACACACGGGGGAGAAGCCGCATACTTGCCCTGAGTGTGGAAAAAGTTTTGTACTAAAGTCAGATCTTGCTAAACATCACAGCCTTCACAGGGAAAAATCCACCTTAATGTCCTGAGCATGTGAAATGTACTGCCTGCAGTGTAGTCTGATCTCTCCAGCTCTTCATCGGAAGCTTCAATGGAATAAAGACTAAATATTTTAAATTGATTGATGTATTTAGTGTAAAGCTCTTCAGATTATGTATTAGGACTCTTTTATAACAGTAAAATGAAGTCATAAAACGTCTGCTTGTTGTCCTGATTTTTGCTGTACGTACTTGTGCGATGGTTTTCCATTATTCTGGCCATCGTGCCACTCTCAGGTGATCTGTAGTATCCTCCAATAATAATGTCAGAAAGCCATGTCTACCCATAATGCCTCAGCACATTCTCTATTCGATCATCACATGACATGAAGGAAAGAAAGCGTCCTCTATCTTTTCTATGTAGTTTGTCTCTCGGAACCAGAGAATCAGTATGAGCAGCCCATTGTTGGTAGGAGTCTTGTTAACACCTCCCATTCTGATTGGCTGGTTTCTGCATGTAGTTCACTTATTATTTGTATCAGGGTTGACACTCATCTGCTTTGTGGACCCCACTGGCCTCTCCAGAGCACAAACCACCCTTTTCTAGTCAGTTTTAAACCAGAAATTCTATCATGATTTATTGTGACCATGAGAACCCAAATCCACACACTGATACATCACAGACTCTGTGAAGTTCCCTCAGAGGATACAACCTTCTAGCCTCAAAAATATCTCCACCACTGAATGGCGCCATAGATTTGTCCTGGTTTGTGTTCCCGATGACCCCTAGTCATGTGGATGTGTCACCATGTACATCAATATGGAGCCATTACTCCACAACACCTTCCAGATACTTGGGTGAATATTTCAATAAAATGGTGAACTTCACTGTGCAGAACATCTGCTGAAGGATGATGATGAGCAGAGACGCTTAGACTGATTTCTAAAAAAATGAGAAGGAATTCTGATACTGAGAGGTGGAAATATAGACTTTAGTTGTGGAAGGTTCCTCCTCTCAAACCTTTCTCCATCAATTTTCATCACAGCTCAGACAAAGCAGTTCACCAATTTTATTTTCTAGAAATAACACTCTGAGGTTGTTACAAGCTTTTTTTTTATCTGCCACTGTTTAGTTGCCTTTATAGTCACCAGATTTCGGTGTGAAGAACACTTCTAAGATGGGAAGTTCCTCCATCCAAGTGAGGTCCTGAGGAACATGGCCTCCTCAGTCACATGATAAGGTTCATAGGGCTGCGCTGAAGGAGCTCCTACTAATTTCTCTAGCTTCTCTTCGGAGAGTTAAATATTGGCAGCTCTCAAGCACACAACATTCATTCTTATTCTAATTAGACTTTGAAGACTGCTGGACCCAATCTTCAGCTTGTGTACCCCAATCTGAGGATTAATGTGTCCAGTCTGAGGGTGGTCTACAACAAGCAGCCTGTTTAATATTTGTGTTTTGGTATGCTCTTTGTTGGTCCCCAGCCTCTCGTTTCTCTGTAACAAGTATTACCTTTCCCCTCATTGTGTTCAGACCTCCACCTAAAGAGTCAGAAGGCTTATGAGCCACCTGAAGGAAATGCCCCCAGTACCTTCCCCTGTACCCTCACAAACGAGTAAATTACATTGAATTCCACTTTTGTTACTATTGCCGGTGGATGTTGTCGGATTAGTGAGCTACCATAGTATAGAATGGGCCTGAGGTTGGAAGTCCTGGGAAAGGTACTAAGCCCGAGGAGATATGTTACATTCATAACCTTCAGCTGGGGAATTAAACCATTCATTACGGTTAAATCTTTCTCCAAAATGAAACTGCCCATCTGAAACATGAAGAGGTCAAAAGATGTACTGGCCAAGGCAAATTCTAATACAAATCACCTTGATAAGTGCATATAGAAACAAAATGAAGGTCAGAATATCTGATTACCTGGTCATATGTACTTATCTCCTTTCCTCTCATCTTTGAATTTATCTGGTGGGAGTGTTGGTTAGACGTGACCATGTGACACTCAAGGTAGAATCCAGACTACATTTCCAAGCTGTGGAGGCCATGTTTCTGTATAAGAGGACAGGACCTGTAGTCAAAGAAGAAGGTGGTGAGCAACTGAAGGGCTTCCGTGTGTTAAAAGAAAAAGAAACACCATGAATGGCCCTAGCTGTGGCGGTAGGTGCACAGTTTCAACCAATTAGAGCACACAATATTTGATTGAAGGGTACCGGTAATTTACGCTTTAAATTTTTTATTCATGTGATGTCCACAGCATGGAAAATACAATCCTACTAAAAATAAACTTTTGGGGGATCCTCCATCTTCTCATCTCAAGTAAACGTGTCTCTGTTTTGTGCAGATGTACAGCTCCAACCATAGATTGGGCTATACGGTGCAAAGACATGGCTGGCTGCAGTTCCTCTGATCTCCAGCAGGTGGAGATCCCACTTCTACTGAAATAGGAAATCTCTATGGAAAACAGACAGGAAGTGGTGTAAAGTATAAAAAGGAAGTACTGAGTGAAAGGTGAGCTGGGAGGAAGTAGAAGGTAGACATTGTTGGAGCTGCCAGTAGGTAAGGTAATACGATATTCCTTTATATTTCTATATAACGTTATACCCAGTAACCTTATTGTGTCGTTTACCTTCCTCCATAATTACTGTGACGGTTATTATCTCTGCCTGCCTTCAGACTGATAGTTTTATAGCACTGCTGGAACTGCTGAAGGAGGGAAATGTATCTGACCATTGTAAGATAATTTTAGTATAAATGGAGATCTTTCTAACGGTTTTAGACGGGTGAAAGACTTGATAGATGTTCAAGCAGTGCTTACATGGGACCACTTGTCCACTCAATTTGACATCCCCTCAACTGAATATTTCCGTTATAGACAATTGAACTAATTTATCACCAAGATAATCAGAGAGGCCCAAGACCCATGCGCTCTTCGCCATTTGAAAGCACATGCTCTTCAATAGCCTCCACCAAAGGCCAAATTACTGTTATTTATTCGGTCTTAGTTGCCCAGGACAGTAAACTGCAATATATGAAAGATTGGGAGTGCGATTTGGGTATCACATGGGACTTGGAAGAGTGGTGGGACATGATACACACGCTAAGGTCTCCCTGAACTCTGCAGTGGTGGAAGCTAATTATAAAGTGGCACTTAGATGGTACCTCACACCGGCTAGATTAGCAAAAATGTTTCCTTCAGTCTCCCCTTTATGTTTCCGAGGCTGTGGGTCAAGGGGTTCCATGGTGCATATCTGGAGGTCTTGTCCGGTTGCTAGGACATTTTGGGTATTTAAATTGATTTCCAGAATTGTACAGCAAGAGATTAGTAGCTCTGTGGAAGCTGCCCTGTTTAACAAAATTGTGGTACTTTTACCGAAACCCACAAAGAAACTGAATAGATTGATATTATTGGCGGGCAGAATTGCGTTAGCTAAAGCATGGAAGTCACCCGTGATATCATTGAACCCCATCGTAACCAAACTAAACTGGATCATGGTGAACGATAGACTTACCCATACCCTAAAGAACTCACTGGACAAATTTGAAGATATATGGGAACCGTGGATTTCTTTTAATAGCTCATAGGCATTGACCTAAGGAAAATTATCTTTGAGTACGGTATTTTGATTATGTTGGTCTTTCGACTTTCCTCCACCTCCCCTTCCCTCCCCCCAGTACTGTTCACCCTATTCCTTCGTTTCCTTACTCCCTTTATCTCTTCTTTCTTTAGGTATGTTTTTTTGTTTGGTTGTATGGTTAAGAAACAAGATACAATGCTTATCTGTAATATCTTAATGTTTGTGGTTTTTACCCGGATATGTGGGTGTTTTTTTTTTTTTATTACGATGTCTTTTTCTTATATTGCACTGGGAAGTGGTGGACAACTTGGCCTGGGAAATGCGAGCATTGTACATGACGTTAAATATGTAGACACTTATAAAACGACCATACTCTTTGTCCCCATGATATTGTTAATGTTTTGTTTTCTATTGTTTTGTAATGAGAAAAATTTAATAAAAATATTGAAATACAAAGTAATAGGAAAAGTGTAGATGTCCATAATAAGATCATTGGGCTCCTGATGGGAGAGGTGAGCAGGGAATTCTGGGAGAATTTATATGGGATGTAGCTGGATGGTGACTGTATCATTGTGTGTGTCAGGTTCCTATAAGGTGTCAGGATGTCACTGTCTATTTCTCCATGGAGGACTGGGAGTATTTAGAAGGACACAAGGACCTCTACAAGGACGTCATGATGGAGGACCACCAGACCTTCGCAGGTCAATCCAGTACCAGGAACCCACCAGAGAGATGTTCCAACCCTTTCTTTTCCCAGGATTCCATGAAGGAAAATCACATCATCCTTCACCATCATCAGGTAAGTGGAGTGGAGACGCCCATAAACTTGTCTTTGTCATCTGTATTCATGGAATTTCATAGAGGAAAGTCATAAATGAGGTGAATGAGGGTGGTGGGAAAACGAGATACAAATTAAAAAGTTAGATGTTTTTGTAGTGATCGGGGAATGTTTTTATATTTTGGCATTAGGATGAAGACTTGACTGCTATAAAAGTTGAGATCAAAGAAGAAGAAGAAGAAGAAGAGTCATTTGTGGGAGAAGATCAGTCCATCGAAAGCAACAAAATGATGGTGGAAATTAAAGAGGAGGAATCCTCAGAAACCCAGCCACCCCTCACATCACCGGGTAAGAGGAGACTTTACTGTAAAGGAGAGAGCAGTACGGAGGGTCCACCTAGACCCCCCCATCATCTGATAAACACATAGAGACAATGGATTCAGTCAGTGTGTGTGTTTCCTACAGATGGATCCAGTAACGGGAACCCACCAGAGAGATGTCCCCGTCCTCTGTATTCCCGGGATTCCACACAGGAAGATCAGGAGATCCCTCACCATCATCAGGTAGGTGGAGCTGAGGGCCCTAAAAACCCACCAGAGAGATGTCCCCGTCCTCTGTATTCCCGAGATTCCACACAGGAAGATCAGATCCATGATAATGGCTGAATATTATTAATGGCTGTTATTGGCATCTGTACATTATCTGCATTGTTTCAATCTCTTTCATATTTATTATCTGTACAGAGTGGAAATTTGGGCAGCTTGGACATTAAGAAAGAGAAAAAAAAGGAGGACAATTGGGAAATGTATTTCCAGTGTTCCACGCATGAAGCTCAGGCCAACCCTCAACATTATCAGGTAAGTGGAGCTGAGGGCTCCTCTAGAGCATCGTCCACCAAGCTTTTTTGGTCCTGCAGACCACTAAAATGACCAGCTGCTGACTTCACGCGGGGAGCCAGTTGTCTCCCCATAATGGCGTCATAACCCTCCGCACTATGCCACTGCAGATCTGAGCCTGCGATGGGAGAGTGTGCGGATTGTGTGCAGGGACACAGCCCACCCACCTTGCTGAGCCCGAGAACTGCTCAGGGGATGTAATTGGTGGCTCTGGCCGGTGTGTCTCCCCGGCGGGGTCCTTCTCCTGACCCCGCTTGGGGGTGCACTGACCAGAGCCGCGGATCCCCAAAATCTTCTCGCCGACCACCGGTTGACGACCGCTGCTCTAGAAAGGTGTATCCGCATTCCCAGAATTCCACACATAATGGTCACGGATATGTATACAATTATCAAGCTGGTGGAACAACGTATGTAGAACATGGAAGTGACTCGGAGAGATGCTTGGATCCTAGAAAATGATACTTTCTTAGGAATCTCATTGGATCATCTTTACAGCTATTTCTGTGTTTCCGGGTCAGGGTGAAGATCTGATGGATATAAAAGTCGAGGTTAAAGAAGAAGAAGAAGAGACATCTGTAAGGGATGACAGACAATATAAAGAAGAGCCGGAGATGGCGAGGACACTTACGGAGGGGACCGCTCCTGGACAGATCAGCACAGGTGGGTCATAAGGAATTAATATATTCTTCTCATTTTAGTGCTTACTAATTGTCCCAGCTCGGGGAAATGTTGTAGAATGTATCCATCTGCAGCAGATAAAACATTACGCCCCACTTAATGTGGATACTGCTGCCCTTAATGAGATTATAAGAAGTCCCACCACCCAGCTTACATTATCCACCTTTATCTCCCCTTCATACCTTGCCCCCAGACCAGATATTGACCAATAAGTAAGTAATGAGTACAATGATAACGATTTTCACAGTTGTTTTCTCGGCTCTATGTCTTCCTCTGGGACCTTCATCGACTAAAGGAGGAGCTTATCCCCCGTTTTCGGGCACAATCGTCATTCTGTATTTTCCAGATCACATGATCGGGCATGAGATTTAGACACTCCTTTCCCTGATATGGGCCCAGTCTTGGTTTAGTGGCCCCCTCCCACTCATGCACAGCTGTGATGTTTTTGTTTCTTTTGTAGTACCTAAAAGAGACATCAAGAGAACCTTGGGGGCCAGTCTAACTCCAGACTGTAAAGTAGAAGATGAGGACATCCAACATCCAGGAGAAGACTTGATTACCAGAAATGTCCATCTGGAGTCTGATAGTGTAGATGGACCATCGTCTTACCCTGAGGAACCTCAGGCTATGGGGGATGGTGACATCCTTCAGGCAGATAAGAGGTATTCCTGTCCTGAGTGCGGGAAACGATTTCACTTTAAATCTGGTCTTCGTGTCCATTTAAGGTGCCACTCAGGTGAGCGGCCATATTCCTGCCCCGAGTGTGGGAAACATTTCCGCTTTAACTCAAATTTACATGTCCACATAAGATCTCACTCTAGTGAGCAGCAATCCTTTCCCTGTACTGAATGTGGGAAAAATTTTCGTTTTAAGTCAAGTCTTCGTGTGCATATGAAAGGTCACTCAGGTCAGCTTCCATATTCCTGTTCTGATTGCGGGCAACGTTTTCCAACCAAACCACAACTTCTCGTACATCAGAGATCTCACACGGGGGAGAAACCATTTTCCTGCCCTGAGTGTGGGAAAGGTTTTGTCACCAAGTCAAATTTGGAGAGACACCAAATTACTCACACGGGGGAGAGGCCATATGCCTGCCCTGAATGCGAAAAGTGTTACGCACGGAAGTCACAACTTGTCATGCATCTCCGATGTCACTCAGGGGAGAAGCCGTACTCCTGCACCGAGTGCGGGGAAAGCTTTTTGTGGCAATCCCAGCTTGTCAGACATCAGGTGTATCATACCGGAAAGATGCCACATTCCTGTCCTGAGTGCGGACAGTGCTTCCCATTAAAGTCAGAACTTGTCAGGCATCTAATATGCCACACGGGGGAGAAACCATACGCCTGCCCTCAGTGCGGGAAATGTTTTTCACAGAAGTCCTATGTTACCGTACATCAGAGATCTCATACAGGGGAGAAGCCGTATTCTTGCCCTGAGTGTGGGAAATGTTATTCACAGAAATCACAACTTGTCAGCCATCAAAGATCTCACACGGGGGAGAAGCCGTATTCTTGTGCTGAGTGTGGGAAAAGTTTTTCGCAGAGGTCCTATCTTTCTGTACATCAAAGATCTCACACAGGAGAGAAGCCGTATTCCTGCTCTGAGTGTGGAAAATGTTATTCTCGGAAATTAGAACTTACTGCACATGAAAGATCTCACACAGGGGAGAAGCCATATTCTTGCTCTGAGTGTGAGAAATGTTTTCTGCGAAAACCAGATCTTGTCGCCCATCAAAGGTCTCACACGGGGGAGAAACCATATTCTTGCCCTGATTGTGGGAAAAGCTACTCACAAAGATCTTATCTGTCTATACATCGGAGATGTCACACAGGAGAGAAACCATATTCCTGTTCTGAGTGCGGGAAATGTTTTTCAAGCAAGTCCAATCTTTCTGTGCATCTGATATGCCACACAGGGGAGAAGCCGCATTCTTGCCCGAAGTGTGGAAAGTGTTTCGTACGCAAATCAGATCTCACTAAACATCACAGCTTACATGGGGCAAAAGCCACCCATATGTCCTGAGTACAGGAAAGTTTATCACAAATCATGGTAATGCTGTAAGAAAGAAATTATGAGGAGCAAAGCGTTGGAAGAAGAGCAAGGAAGATCAGACTACAGGATGCATTGGAGAATGCCAGTAATGTTGGGCAACTGCATTTGTGTAGAGAGTGCCACCTGCTGTCCATAAAGGAGAAATATGATATTTTCTGATGTAACATTTGACATTTACTGCATAAAACATAGAAATGTAAACGTGCGTATTTGAATTTTCTTTTTTTTTTTTCCTTTTATAAAAGTAAAATGAAACCTAAAACATTATAATTATTCTCCTGTTTTTGCTAAGAAAAGATTGTGTGATGAGTTTTTATTATTCTGATTGAATGTTTTTCTATTTCATTATTTTTTCTAAACTTTTGTTTTACAAAGAAGAAACAATATTATCAAGACAATATAAATGAGCAAAAGACACATAGTGTGTGCAAGTATATAAAAAAAACACATCAAACAGTGCCCAAACAAAGTAATTTGCTACATCCAGGCAATATTGAAGTAAAAATCATCCTAGAGTCAGTCGCAGACATGCCAAGAAATAATAAAACATCACCCATCGGTATTTGAACAGTGTATTGACATTTAATCGTGTCATGACCATAAACTTAGGAGAACAACAAACATAAAAATAAAGACAAAAGAGAAGTTAGAGAAGTGACAAATTCACTATACCTGAAAAGTAACTTTATACATATCACTATCTATGTGGTGGTGAAATAAATCTCAGGGTTCCCAAATGTCATCAAATCTGACCAGTGAGTTCTTTAGGATATGGCTAAGTTTATCATTTATCATAATCCAATTCAATTTGGTGAAAATGGGATCCAATGATATTGAGGATGACAATTTCATCGGGCCTGGGAACGATCACGGATAGCTTGTTGGCTAGGGCTGCCTCCACAGTGCTATGAATCTCCTGCTGTAAGATTCTAGAAATCAATCCAAATACCTTGTCCAAAATTTCCTAGCAATCAGGCAGGACCACTAGATATGAAGCATAGAGCCTCTTAAATTACAGCCTCAGAAACATAAGGGAGAGACCGATGGGAACATTTTTGATAGTCTATCTGGAGTGAGATACCATCTAAGTGCTACTTTAAAGTTGGCTTCCACCAAAGCAGAGTTCAGGGAGACCTTGGAAATTGACTACACAGTATCCCACCAATCTTCCAATTCCCATGAGGTACCCAGTTCAGATTCCCAGTCTAGCATATAGTGCAGTTTACTGTAAGGGGCTAATAAGGCCGAGTAAATGATAGAAATGTGCCCTCTTGTGGAGGCTATTGATGGGTCTCAGGGCCTGTCTAATTATCGTGTTGATAAACTAAATCAATTGTCTATAACGAAAATGTTCCCCCGGAGAGATTTCACGTTTATTGGTCAAGTAATCCCATGAAAGCACGGCACGAACGTCTATCAAATTTTTCACTTGTCTAAAACCCTTTGAGCTCCACCAATTAAAGTGTACTAGGTGCTGGCCTGGCAGGAAATCCTGTTATTACAAAGTAGGGTTAGAGGTTTATGTTGGGAGGATAACTTTGGATGATGGCTGTATTTATCCCAGAGCTGAATGGAGTGAGAGTGCCGGGCATTTTATAGTCCCTCTCTGCCTTTTTGCCACATTCAATAGAGCCCGGAAAAACATCCTGATTCTCTATCTCAACCCACTGAGGTCGGGCTGCATGCACGGTGCTCAGTGAAAATTGTGCCACCTGTACTGCCACATAATAGTATTTAAGATGTGGAACTCCCAAGCCTAACATTTGCTTAGGGGCAAAAAGAGTTTCTTTACGAATTCTGCTCTTTTTCCCTGCCCAGATAAACTTCATTATTCTAGACTGGAGGAGTACAATCTCCTTCAGGGGGACCTGAATTGGGAGAGTGCGAAATAGGTAAAGTAGTCTAGGAAGTAGATTCATTTTGACAGCAGCATAAACATCAAAATATCATCAGCAAATAGACCGCATTTGTGTTCAACATGACAACAACTAATTCCTATAATATTAGGGTCCATTCGCATGGCTATCCCTAGAGGTTCAATCCCAGGGCAAACAAGAGGGGAGAGAGGGGACATTCCTATCTGGTGCCCCTTCCAATCGGAATAGCTTTGGATAGGAGTCCCCCCATTGATATATTTGCTTCCGGGGAATCATGAGGAGCCAGCAACAAATTAGTAAAATGGGCACCAAAGTCCATACTGGAGAGTACCTTAAATAGGTATCTCCAGGAAAGACTGTCAAAGGCCTTTTGGAGGTCGAGAGAAATCAACGTGCCTGGCTTTGGGGGCCCCCGTCCCAGCTGGAGTTTACTACTGAGATGAGGTCAAATGCCCTTCTCGTTTGGTCAGGGCCCTGCCTGTGTTGCAGGAAGCCCACCTGGTGCGGATGGATATAGGTTCCTAAAAAGGAGCCAAGTTGGGTTGAAAGAATCTTCGTCATAATTTTAGGTCACAATTAATCAAAGAAATGGACCAATATTTGGCTACTTCCGAAGCATCTTTCCCTGATTTGGGGATTACACTGATAAATGCTCTATTGGCATCGCCTAAGAGAGTGTTCCCCTCTCTCAGAAAATAAAATAAGCAACCAAGTGCGGAGCCAATAGCGAGCTAAATGTTTTGTATTACAAATTAGAAAAACCATCCGGGCCAGGTGGGCTGCCCAATTTGAGGAATTTAAAAGCCCTATTCAGTTGTAAAGGGCCGTTCCAGGATTGCTTTATGTTTAGGATACAATTTGGGGAGTCTTAAGAACTGTATAAACGACCATAAATGTCCTGAAAAACTGACAATATTTTTTCTGGGTTTTGTGACAACCTACCATCCTTGATCTTAATTTTAGGGAAGGCGTGGGTCCTAGGCCTAGTTATTGACGAAGAGGCTGGCTGACTTGTCACTCCACAGAGCGTACAGATTTATCTGCCCTAGTTGTGAGAATCAAATTGAGTTCAGTGCGTTTGGCCCCCAGCTGGGACTTCAACCCAGAAAGGGGAGCGTTTTTTTGTGTTGCAACTGTAGCCTGTGGTATTCTTGAAGACGGTCGTCAATAGTTTATTTAATAATAATAATAATATTAATAATAAAAAATGGCATAGTTTTTATGGAAGTACCTTGGGACAGAATTTTTGGAAAAATGTGTTTCCGGCAAAGCTAGGATATCGACCTTCATGGAGTTATAGTAATGGAATGCTTTGGACCTCTTAACCGGTAAAATTAAGACCCTGAACATTATGTGAAAGCAATGTTAGCTTGGGAGAGGTTGCGGACACCGTGGGTGGCTCAGTCGTCATTAAATCGTACTACTACTTGATCCATGCGTGAACTTCCTCTGGGGGGAAGGAGGTCAAACAGGGGACCATGGGGAACCAAAATAAACAAAGAGAACAAACAAGAAACAAACATCCATCTCACCAGAATACGATGTATTAGACCTAGGTGGATCGGGTCCCTCCCCGACCCCAGGGAAAAATAAGGTGGGGGGGAACAACTCCTCCCATGCTTCCAGGAGCTCCAAAAAGCTCCATCTCGTCAAAGAGAGTCTGGCTGGGTCAGAAAAATAAATAAGAGGCAAATTAGATTCCCTGTTGGTTGGGGGCATGTGTGACCCCCTCCGGTTCCCCACAGCTCTCCAAATCTGAGTACAATTGCATATGATTTTGTAATTAAAAATTTAGCACAACATAAAAATATCAACCTGAGGAGATTATACACTAGATACAGGCTCGGCAGCCACTTCACAGGTAACTCAATAAGGTAGATTCAGAAAACCAGTACAATTTTGACCAAGAGTAACAATGCACCCCGTTTCGGGGCCATAGCAGCAGTCACTGAAATAGAGTCAGGTCCGCGGCCTCGATGTATAAAATACCAGTAAAAAGAGAAGAGAGAACAGGAAAAGAGCAATGTTTATACTGCATTTTGTCAACCACAGAGGTAGGGCACCCCATCAAAAAAAAAAAAAAGGGAAAAGTAAAAAGAAAGGAAAAACTGCAATAGGATAGCATCCATCAAATATTTTCAAGGTGTCTTCTGAGGATGTTTTCCAGATGCTTTCCAAAGTGGGTATAGAGAGGTGGAAGCTTCCATGCTCTGCATGGGTGGAGCTTCTTCCCTTTGGATTAAATCCAAATCCTTGAGGAGTTGTTCACCCTCACCAAAAGAAAAGAAGGAAAAACTTTTCCCTTGCAGCTGGAAAATCATTTTCAAAGGAAATGCCCATTTATATTTAATTTTATGATCAACAAGAACTTGTAGTAGGGGCTTGAGCACCCTCCTGCGTTGAATAGTAAATGGCGTTAGGTCGGAAAAAAATTGTATCGGGTGGCCTTCCATCTCAATGTGATCCAGGCCCCTTGTCGCCTTCAGGAGAGCTTCTTTAGTAGTAGTGAGGCTTGACAATCACATCCCTAGGAGGACCATCCTGCCTGGGTGCCACAAGAGCTCTGTGTGCCCTGTCAATTGCAAAGTGGGACTTTGGTAGATCTGGTAAGAGATCTTGTAGGAATCGCCTCACAGGCTCTGTAATATCTTTTACTGATTCAGGGAGTCCTCTGATCCTAAAATTGTTTCTACAGGATCTATTTTTCAGGTCATCAGGTTTAAGTTGCAGGTCCTCAATCTGGTTGTGCAGAACCAAAATTTCTTTGGAATTCTGGGTATTTTGTGACATCCAAAACATCAATTCTGATGCCCAAGTTCTGTAAATCTTGTTGCAGCTCAGAGGTGATAGTCTCTGTAACCTTAGCCAACTCTGTATGTAGAAGCTCAGCCAGATTTAAATACAACCCATTCTCCGTCAATGGAAGCTCAGAAGGAGGTGATGAAACAATGGGGTCCTGTGGCAGCACCCTAAATCTGGAGCTATTAGCATGGGTTAAGTCATGAGGGCTAAGGGATAATGAATCCTCTCCAGGATTAATCCGCGAGCCTTGAATTGCGGGCGAGAGCAATGCTGTGAGCGGGGCTGGATCATGCTGGGGCTGCGGTCCTTAGACTTCGTCCCCGACCATTTCAGGCAGATGCAGTTAGCAGTCCGGAGCTTGCATGGCTGATCTGTAGCGTGGCTGCCGAGAACCGCTACAGGGAGAGCCGTTAAGGGATCCGGAGGGTGCCGAGCTGTCTAGAAAGCAGCCTTCATGGACGGCGGCGCATGCACACTCTGGTCGTTTTTAGAAAACTGACTCTCCCTTCCTCATTTTTAGGACCTCTGTAGTATCTTCTATTGATAGGGTCATAGAGTCATATAGCACTCTATCCATAATGCCCCAGCACAAGCTCCACCCACAAGGTCATTACATGATGTGTAACATGTCCCCCTCCATCTTTTTGTATAAGTATGTCCCTCGAAACATTAGGACTGGCATTACTACAAGCAGCCCAGCCTTTGTAGAACCGCAGAAGTGTCTCCCTGACACCAATCTTCAATGTCCCAGCACCACCTTAGTGGTCACAGATGGACATTTCCCAATCTTTGAAGCTGGAACGCCACATAATGTCCCCTACCTTGTCCTCCAGCCTGGGTGTAGACAGGATGGGTTCCCCCTAATAGTTGATCCAGCAGCTGTATGCTCAGTTCCCACCAAGCTAATCCATAAAGTTGACACTACTTGTCTCAGCCATGGGTTCATTTCCTGGCCCCAGCCATCTTACCTTCTACCCTTCTGCTTTTTTGCCCTGACATTTAGCCAGTCCTGTGTGAAGCTGCCACCCTTGTAGCAAGCTCTGGCTCTAACCCTGTATTGGCTGCCAAATATGCTTGAGGGTCCCAACCACTACAAGATATGGTGGGATGGTGACTCAGAACCGTTTCAATATCCATTATTGGATTTTTACGTGTGTTGATTCCGGGATGGAGGAGGTGGCAGCTTGACAATCCATGGAGCCACCACCAGGTCCAATGAAGCCCCCCACTCACCCACAGTACCCTCTCAGTGATCAGGGGAATGACGCATTGTGTGGTTAAGGGGTGAGGTGTGGGGGTAAATAACATTCAGTACAAGTACCTAATGATGCTCAATAGTGTTAGGTCCAGTATAGGAATAGGTAACAGCCCACTCACGTATATCATGGGTAATTCACATCCAGTACTTATGCTTGTACTGGATGGTGAATTAGCCTGATCATATATGAGTGGGCTATTTCCTATCCAAATACTAGACCTGAGGAATAATGAGGTCCTTGTACTGGATGGGAATTAGCCTTCTCATATATGTGCGAGCTATTTTCTATCCTTTTACTAGACCTGGCCACTAGAGGGCATGAAAAGGTCTTTGTACTGGATAGAAAATAGCCAGCTCACACTGAAAAAGGTTAAATCTGTACGTCTCATCGGAAAAGTCAGTCTTCATAAAATACTTGTGAAGAGAGTAGAATGTAAAATCCTTTGAAGGTCTCTAACCTTGTGGGATAGAGGCATGGCATACTGGTGGCTGGAAGTCATTAGGCGGAATATTGATATGTGTCAAAGTGCTGTCTCCAAAACTTGAAGTTGGGGATGATTAGGGGCACAAACTGTTGCATATGTAACTAAAATAGAACCAATGACTCCTTTCAGAAAAAGCATTCTACTATCAGCATCCTAATTGGTCTAGAGAGTACAAACATTCACTCCCCTGGGTCTGGCATCAGACATGGACCCAAGATATCCCCAGGTATAGTATCAGTCCGTGAGTTTGGATAACTTACTTCTCTTAAAGTTTGTTTCTTGTAGAAAAGCAGTATGTACCTTTTGTTAGCATAAATCACACAGAAGACCAGTCCACTTTTAAGGAAAGACCCCATTTGTATGTAGCATGACAGTACTTAATTACGGTAAGTCAAGTAGCTGGCACATCATCAGTGTGCCTAGACATATCTACCAGTAGGTGGATTTCAGCACCATCAAAATCAAATCGGCCTTCGAGCCATGCTTTTGACATAATTGTTACAGCGAAAACAGTGAACTCTACAGATCACTGGGCATACCTGTGACATGGAGTCAGAGACTCTCTGTACTTAATCCGCAGGGCAGTTGTCAGGGGTTTAATAGGAAATTGTCCTCCTGAAGTACCCCCATATTACCTCACAACCATAGGAGTGCACCCCATCACCTGTCTCTCCCCTCCTGTACCCCCATATCACCTCACAACAATAGGAGTGCACCCCATCACCTGTCTCTCCCCTCCTGTACCCACATATTACCTCACAACAATAGGAGTGCCCATAAAGCCACCAGAGAGATGTCCCCGTCCTCTGTATCCCCGGGATTCCACACAGGAAGATCAGGAGTTCCCTCACCATCATCAGGTAGGTGGAGCTGAGGGCCCCATAAAGCCACCAGAGAGATGTCCCCGTCCTCTGTTTTCCCGGGATTCCACACAGGAAGGTCAGGAGATCCCTCACCATCATCAGGTAGGAGATTACCAGTCATTGGTGTGATTTACATTTGAGATTCATTACAATTAATGTTTTCTTTATGCAGAGTGGAAACCTGGGAGAATATAATATTGTTGTTAAAGATGAATATAAAGAGGAGGATGAGAAGTACGGAGTGATGGAGGCATTTTCAGATGGACACAAATATACGATGGAGCCAGCTAATGATGGAAACCCACCAGACAGATGTCCTCATCCTCTGTATTCTTGGGATTCTATACAGGAAGATCACAACTACGCATACCATGAGCGGGTAGGTGAGGAGGAACATCCTGAATGTGAAAAAAATCAACATGTGAAGACTCCTATAAGATGAACCAAAGAATATGTAACAAAGGAAACTACGAAGAAATGAGGGAGACTGGCTCACCAAACAGAATAACACGGGCTAAGCCTAAAGGCCTCTCTGATAAAACCTTCATATTCTATGTTGTCATTTAAAGCTATTTATCCTTCCACTGCTCCAGCAGCTGTTGTGTACAAGGTTCCCCCAGGGGTTCCATGATCTGTGATGTCTGCACAAAGGACCAGGCTGTTTGCCTTCCCATCTAATGGTGTCTTCCTAGTCCTAGGTCCAACATTAGGCAAAACCATCAGCATGACACCACTGATCTTTAGGGTTAGCTGTCTGTAAAGTATCATTCTTCCCATTGACCACCAATGTAAGGGGTCATTCTTCCCATTGACCACCAATGTAAGGGGTCATTCTTCCCACTGACCACCAATGTAAGGGGACATTCTTCCCACTGACCACCAATGTAAGGGGACATTCTTCCCACTGACCACCAATGTAAGGGGACAGTCTTCCCACTGACCACCAATGTAAGGGGACATTCTTCCTATTGACCACCAATGGAAGGGGAGGGGATGATGTGTGGCCCCTACAAGATAATATTTTTTCTAGTTGAGGTCACATGACCAATCCTCCTATGTTACAGATGTGATTTCCTGACATTCTATTGGTTTAGGGTGAAGATCTGATGATCATGAAAGTTGAGAGTGAAGAAGGAGAGATGTCTGTGAGGGATGATCAGCAATATACGGAGGAGGCTGGAATGATGAGGACATTCATAGAGGAGGACACTCCTACACAGATCAGCACAGGTCAGCCACAATTTATTCTTCTCTCATCTCTGCTCACTGATTGGCCCAGAGTAGGGTGGGAGCTGAGTGGTATGAGCCAATAATTGGGTGGTAATAGCCAGCTCCTCCTTAAGGGTGTGTGTAGAAAATGCTCGTCCCTGTACCCCTTTGGTTCCTCCTCTTTTGGCTAGGCTATGTAAATATAAAAGTGATGTGGGAGGAGCTCCACAGGCCCTATGACTGAAGAGGGGAGGGGTTCCAGCTGGTTAGGACCTCCCCAGAGGACATCTGCTGCCTCCATCTACCTGATACAGATGGAATGTTGATTTGGGTGAAGTAACCCTCTCATATCCAGCCATCATATTTTTCTATTTTCCAGGACACTCCATGGAGAAACCCTCAAAGGATCGTCTGACTTTATCTCCAGATTGTAAAATGGAGGCCATGACAGGAGTTTGTGCGGGAGAAGAGACCATCAGCTCAGCTATGGAAAGACCATCCGATCCTTCAGACTATGAGTACCTTCCTACTGTGAGCGATGGTGCCGGCATTCTGGGAAAGAGGACATTTTCCTGTCCTGAGTATGGGGAGAGTATTAGTTCTGAGCAAACTTTTTCTATACATAAAAAATATCACAGGAGGCAGAAGGTTCATTCCTGTTCTGAGTGCGGGAAAACCTTTGTTAAAAAAGATAAACTGACTTTACATTACCGATCTCACACAGGGGAGAAGCCGTATTCCTGCTCTGAGTGCAGAAAGAGTTTTTCACAGAGGACCAGTCTTTCTAGACATGAAAGATCCCATTGTAGTGAAAAACCATATCCCTGCCCTGTGTGTGGAAAATATTTTAAATGTAGACTAGATTGTATCAGACATCAAAGAATTCATACGGACAAGAAGCCATATTCCTGTCTTGAGTGCGGGAAATGTTATTCACGGAAAGTGCAATTTGTCGGCCATCAAAGATCTCACACGGGGGAGAAGCCGTATTCCTGCGCTGAGTGTGGGAAAAGCTTCCCCCTGAGGTCCTATCTTTCTGTACATCAGAGATCTCACACAGGAGAGAAGCCGTATTCCTGCTCTGAGTGTGGAAAATGTTATTCTTGGAAATCAGGTCTTACTGCACATGAAAGATCTCACACGGGGGAAAGGCCATTTTCTTGCTCTGAGTGCGAGAAATGTTTTGTGCGAAAACCAGATCTTGTTGTCCATCAGAGGTCTCATACGGGGGAGAAGCCATATTCCTGCCCTGATTGTGGAAAAAGCTACTTAAAGAGATCTCATCTGTCTTTACATCGGAAATGTCACACAGAAGAAAAACCCTATTCCTGTTCTGAGTGTGGGAAATGTTTTACAAGAAAGTACAATCTTTCTGTGCATCTGATATGCCACACAGGGGAGAAGCCGTATTCCTGCACTGAGTGTGGGAAAAGCTTCCCTGTGAGGTCCTATCTTTCTGTACATCAGAGATCTCACACAGGAGAGAAGCCATATTCCTGCCCTGATTGTGGAAAAAGCTACTTAAAGAGATCCTATCTGTCTATACATCGGAAATGTCACACAGAAGAAAAACCCTATTCCTGTTCTGAGTGTGGGAAATGTTTTTCCAGCAAGTACATTCTTTCTGTGCATCTGATATGCCACACAGGGGAGAAGAGGTATTCCTGCCCTGAGTGTGGGAAATGTTTATCAAGCAAGTGCAATCTTTCTGTGCATCTGAGATGCCACACAGGGGAGAAGCCGTATTCCTGCCCTGAGTGTGGGAAATGTTTTATACGGAAATCGTATCTCACTAAACATCACAGCTTACATGGGGCAAAAGCCACCCATATGTCCTGAGTACAGGAAAGTTTATCACAAATCATGGTAATGCTGTAAAAAATTATGATGAGCAAAGAGTTGGAAGAAGAGCAGGGAAGATCAGACTACAGAATGCATTGGAGAATGCCAGTAATGTTGGGCAACTGCATTTGTGTAGAGTGCGCCACCTGCTGTCCACAAAGGAGAAATATGATATTTTCTGATGTAACATTTGCTGCATAAAACATACAAATGTGGATGTGTGTATTAGAATTTTCTTTTTTCCTTTTATAAAAGTAAAATTAAACCTAAAACAATATAATTGTTCTAAAGTTTTTGCTAAGCAAGGGGTGTGTGATCATTATTTTCTATAATTGGTCGTTGGAAACGTTCTCTCCCTTCCTCATTTTAGGACCTCTGTTGTATCCTTCATTGATTGTGTCATAGAGCCTTAAAGCACTCTACCCATAATGCCCCAGCACAAGCTCCACCCATATGACATGTAACATGTCTCCCTCCATCTTTTTGTATTATATCCCTCTAAACATTACGACCGGTATCATAACAAAAAAACTTCCCGTGAAAAATAACTACCAGGGGTCGTATACTAATGGGCGTGTACAATGACTTCATCGTTAGAATAGTTTCACTTTCACTTACTTCACGTATGAATGCAGCATGTCATCTACTGCAGCCTTACATCTCTCCCAGTACAAACCTCCTTACCCCCTGAACATTATGACATACCGACCTCAGGGAAATTTTCAGGGTACGCAGGGCACCCTCATAGCTAGCAGTACCCCAAATTTCATCTCCCCACCTTCAATAACTTACAAAATATGGGGTCATAATTATAAAAACTAGTGAAAATTTTACATCAGGCTTGCTGTTTAAAAAGTTAGTGTGTCTTGAATCCCGAAATTAAACATATAAATTAGGGACCCGGGGTAACTTACATACCAAAGAGGTGCGACCCCTAACAATATACCTGTCACAAAACTAGAACAGTCATACTACACTAGCCTGACCCCTTCCATACTTTGAATCCCAATTACTCGGAACGGAGAGATGTACAAAAATGTAGGTGGAAGTGGGGAACACCTGTTTCTAACACCTCCTAAAATTTCATCATTATGCCATCATCAGAACAAAAACAACTCTGCCCATATAAAAAAAAA